>NW_028113143.1:610000-612500 GCF_964234715.1 Podarcis melisellensis | reverse complement strand
TTAGGGTTAGGGTTAGGGTTAGGGTTAGGGTTAGGGTTAGGGTTAGGATGAATGAACACTACAAGAACAATCCAAGATTAGGGTTAGGGTTAGGGTTAGGGTTAGGGTTAGGGTTAGGATGAATGAACACCGCAAGAACAATCCAAGATTAGGGTTAGGGTTAGGGTTAGGGTTAGGGTTAGGGTTAGGGTTAGGGTTAGGGTTAGGGTTAGGGTTAGGGTGAATGAACACCGCAAGAACAATCCAAGAATAGGGTTAGGGTTAGGGTTAGGGTTAGGGATAGGGTTAGGGTTAGGGTTAGGGTTAGGGTTAGGGTTAGGGTTAGGGTTAGGGTTAGGGTTAGGATGAATGAACACCGCAAGAACAATCCAAGATTAGGGTTAGGGTTAGGGTTAGGGTTAGGGTTAGGGTTAGGGATAGGGATAGGGTTAGGGTTAGGGTTAGGGTTAGGGTTAGGGTTAGGGTTAGGGTTAGGGTTAAGGTTAGGGTTAGGATGAATGAACACTACAAGAACAATCCAAGATTAGGGTTAGGGTTAGGGTTAGGGTTAGGGTTAGGGTTAGGGTTAGGGTTAGGGTTAGGGTTAGGGTTAGGGTTAGGGTTAGGATGAATGAACACCGCAAGAACAATCCAAGATTAGGGTTAGGGTTAGGGTTAGGGTTAGGGTTAGGGTTAGGGTTAGGGTGAATGAACACCGCAAGAACAATCCAAGAATAAGGTTAGGGTCAGGGTTAGGGTTAGGGTTAGGGTTAGGGTGAATGAACACCGCAAGAACAATCCAAGAATAGGGTTAGGGTTAGGGTTAGGGTTAGGGTTAGGGTTAGGGTTAGGGTTAGGGTTAGGGTTAGGGTTAGGGTTAGGATGAATGAACACTGCAAGAACAATTGAAGATTAGGGTTAGGGTTAGGGTTAGGGTTAGGGTTAGGGTTAGGGTTAGGGTTAGGATGAATGAACACTACAAGAACAATCCAAGAATAGGGTTAGGGTTAGGGTTAGGGTTAGGGTTAGGGTTAGGGTTAGGGTTAGGGTTAGGGTTAGGGTTAGGGTTAGGGTTAGGATGAATGAACACCGCAAGAACAATCCAAGATTAGGGTTAGGGCTAGGGTTAGGGTTAGGGTTAGGGTTAGGGTTAGGGTTAGGGTTAGGGTTAGGATGAATGAACACTACAAGAACAATCCAAGGTTAGGGTTAGGGTTAGGGTTAGGGTTAGGGTTAGGGTTAGGGTTAGGGTGAATGAACACCGCAAGAACAATCCAAGATTAGGGTTAGGGTTAGGGTTAGGGTTAGGGTTAGGGTTAGGGTTAGGGTTAGGGTTAGGGTTAGGGTTAGGGTTAGGATGAATGAACACCAAAAGAACAATCCAAGATTAGGGTTAGGGTTAGGGTTAGGGTTAGGGTTAGGGTTAGGGTTAGGGTTAGGGTTAGGGTGAATGAACACCGCAAGAATAATCCAAGAATAGGGTTAGGGTTAGGGTTAGGGTTAGGGTTAGGGTTAGGGTTAGGGTTAGGGTTAGGATGAATGAACACCGCAAGAACAATCCAAGATTAGGGTTAGGGTTAGGGTAAGGGTTAGGGTTAGGGTTAGGGTTCGGGTTAGGGTTAGGGTTAGGGTTAGGGTTAGGGTTAGGGTTAGGGTTAGGGTTAGGGTTAGGGTTAGGATGAATGAACACTACAAGAACAATCCAAGATTAGGGTTAGGGTTAGGGTTAGGGTTAGGGTTAGGATGAATGAACACCGCAAGAACAATCCAAGATTAGGGTTAGGGTTAGGGTTAGGGTTAGGGTTAGGGTTAGGGTTAGGGTTAGGGTTAGGGTTAGGGTTAGGGTTAGGGTTAGGGTTAGGGTTAGGGTTAGGGTTAGGGTGAATGAACACCGCAAGAACAATCCAAGAATAGGGTTAGGGTTAGGGTTAGGGTTAGGGTTAGGGTTAGGGATAGGGTTAGGGTTAGGGTTAGGGTTAGGGTTAGGGTTAGGGTTAGGGTTAGGGTTAGGGTTAGGGTTAGGATGAATGAACACCGCAAGAACAATCCAAGATAAGGGTTAGGGTTAGGGTTAGGGTTAGGGTTAGGGTTAGGGTTAGGGTTAGGGTTAGGGTTAGGGTTAGGGTTAGGGTTAGGGTTAGGGTTAGGGTTAGGGTTAGTATGAATGAACACCGCAAGAACAATCCAAGATTAGGGTTAGGGTTAGGGTTAGGGTTAGGGTTAGGGTTAGGGTTAGGGTTAGGGTTAGGGTTAGGGTTAGGGTTAGGGTTAGGATGAATGAACACCGCAAGAACAATCCAAGATTAGGTTTAGGGTTAGGGTTAGGGTTAGGGTTAGGGTTAGGATGAATGAACACTACAAGAACAATCCAAGAATAGGGTTAGGGTTAGGGTTAGGGTTAGGGTTAGGGTTAGGGTTAGGGTTAGGGTTAGGGTTAGGATGAATGAACACCGCAAGAACAATCCAAGATTAGGGTTAGGGTTAGGGTTAGGGTTAGGGTTAGGGTTAGGGTTAGGATGAA
>NW_028113143.1:592500-595000 GCF_964234715.1 Podarcis melisellensis | reverse complement strand
TTAGGGTTAGGGTTAGGGTTAGGGTTAGGGTTAGGGTTAGGGTTAGGGTTAGGGTGAATGAAGACCGCAAGAACAATCCAAGAATAGGGTTAGGGTTAGGGTTAGGGTTAGGGTTAGGGTTAGGGTTAGGGTTAGGGTTAGGGTTAGGGTTAGGGTGAATGAACACCACAAGAACAATCCAAGATTAGGGTTAGGGTTAAGGTTAGGGTTAGGGTTAGGGTTAGGGTTAGGGTTAGGGTTAGGGTTAGGGTTAGGGTTAGGGTTAGGGATAGGGATAGGGATAGGGTTTGGGTTAATGAACACCGCAAGAACACTCCAAGAATAGGGTTAGGGTTAGGGTTAGGGTTAGGGTTAGGGTTAGGGTTAGGGTTAGGGTTAGGGTTAGGGTGAATGAACACTGCAAGAACAATCCAAGAATAGGGTTAGGGTTAGGGTTAGGGTTAGGGTTAGGGTTAGGGTTAGGGTTAGGGTTAGCGTTCGAGTTAGGGTTAGGGTTAGGTTTAGGATGAATGAACACCGCAAGAACAATCCAAGATTAGGGTTAGGGTTAGGGTTAGGGTTAGGGTTAGGGTTAGGGTTAGGGTTAGGGTTAGGATGAATGAACACTACAAGAACAATCCAAGATTAGGGTTAGGGTTAGGGTTAGGGTTAGGGTTAGGGTTAGGGTTAGGGTTAGGATGAATGAACACCACAAGAACAATCCAAGATTAGGGTTAGGGTAAGGGTTAGGGTTAGGGTTAGGGTTAGGGTTAGGGTTAGGGTTAGGGTTAGGGTGAATGAACAACGCAAGAACAATCCAAGATTAGGGTTAGGGTTAGGGTTAGGGTTAGGGTTAGGGTTAGGGTTAGGGTTAGGGTTAGGGTTAGTGTTAGGGTTAGGGTTAGGGTTAGGGTTGGGTTAGGGTTAGGGTAGGGGTAAGGGTTAGGGTTAGGGTTAGGGTTAGGGTTAGGGTTAGGGTTAGGGTTAGGGTTAGGGTTAGGGTTGGGTTAGGGTTAGGGTAAGGGTTAGGGTTCAGTTTAGGGTGAATGAACACCGCAAGAAGAATCCAAGCTTATGGGTAGGGTTAGGGTTAGGGTTAGGTTTAGGTTTAGGGTTAGGGATAGGGTTAGGGTTAGGGTTAGGGTTAGGGTTAGGGTTAGGGTGAATGAACGCTGCAAGAATAATCCAAGCTTAGGGTTAGGGTTAGGGTTAGGGTTAGGGTTAGGGTTAGGGTTAGGGTTAGGGTGAATTAACAACGCAAGAACAATCCAAGATTAGGGTTAGGGTTAGGGTTAGGGTTAGGGTTAGGGTTAGGGTTAGGGTTAGGGTGAATGAACACCGCAAGAACAATCCAAGATTAGGGTTAGGGTTAGGGTTAGGGTTAGGGTTAGGGTTAGGGTTAGGGTTAGGGTTATGGTTATGGTTAGGGTTAGGGTTAGGGTTAGGGTTAGGGTTAGGGTTAGGGTTAGGGTGAATTAACAACGCAAGAACAATCCAAGATTAGGGTTAGGGTTAGGGTTAGGGTTAGGGTTAGGGTTAGGGTTAGGGTTAGGGTTAGGGTTAGGGTGAGGGTGAGGGTGAGGGTTAGGGTTAGGGTGAATGAACACCGCAAGAACAATCCAAGATTAGGGTTAGGGTTAGGGTTAGGGTTAGGGTTAGGGTTAGGGTTAGGGTTAGGGTTAGGGTTAGGGTTAGGGTTAGGGTTAGGGTTAGGATGAATGAACACCGCAAGAACAATCCAAGATTAGGGTTCGGGTTAGGGTTAGCGTTAGGGTTAGGGTTAGGGTTAGGGTGAATGAACACCGCAAGAACAATCCAAGAATAGGGTTAGGGTTAGGGTTAGGGTTAGGATTAGGGTTAGGCTTAGGGTTAGGGTGAATGAACACCGCAAGAACAATGCAAGAATAGGGTTAGGGTTAGGGTTAGGGTTAGGATGAATGAACACCGCAAGAACAATCCAAGATTAGGGTTAGGGTTAGGGTTAGGGTTAGGGTTAGGGTTAGGGTTAGGGTTAGGGTTAGGGTTAGGGTTAGGGTTAGGGTTAGGATGAATGAACACTACAAGAACAATCCAAGATTAGGGTTAGGGTTAGGGTTAGGGTTAGGGTGAATGAACACCGCAAGAACAATCCAAGATTAGGGTTAGGGTTAGGGTTAGGGTTAGGGTTAGGGTTAGGGTTAGGGTTAGGATGAATGAACACCACAAGAACAATCCAAGATTAGGGTTAGGGTTAGGGTTAGGGTTAGGGTTAGGGTTAGGGTTAGGGTTAGGGTTAGGGTTAGGGTTGGGGTTAGGGTTAGGGTTAGGGTTAGGGTTAGGGTTAGGGTTAGGGTTAGGATGAATGAACACCGCAAGAACAATCCAAGATTAGGGTTAGGGTTAGGGTTAGGGTTAGGGTTAGGGTTAGGGTTAGGGTTAGGGTTAGGGTTAGGGTTAGGGTTAGGGTTAGGATGAATGAACACTACAAGAACAATCCAAGATTAGGGTTAGGGTTAGGGTTAGGGTTAGGGTTAGGGTTAGG
>NW_028113143.1:577500-582500 GCF_964234715.1 Podarcis melisellensis | reverse complement strand
GGGTTAGGGTTAGGGTGAATGAACACCGCAAGAACAATCCAAGAATAGGGTTAGGGTTAGGGTTAGGGTTAGGGTTAGGGATAGGGTTAGGGTTAGGGTTAGGGTTAGGGTTAGGGTTAGGGTTAGGGTTAGGGTTAGGGTTAGGGTTAGGGTTAGGGTTAGGGTTAGGGTTAGGATGAATGAACACCGCAAGAACAATCCAAGATAAGGGTTAGGGTTAGGGTTAGGGTTAGGGTTAGGGTTAGGGTTAGGGTTAGGGTTAGGGTTAGGGTTAGGGTTAGGGTTAGGGTTAGTATGAATGAACACCGCAAGAACAATCCAAGATTAGGGTTAGGGTTAGGGTTAGGGTTAGGGTTAGGGTTAGGGTTAGGGTTAGGGTTAGGGTTAGGGTTAGGGTTAGGGTTAGGGTTAGGGTTAGGATGAATGAACACCGCAAGAACAATCCAAGATTAGGTTTAGGGTTAGGGTTAGGGTTAGGGTTAGGGTTAGGATGAATGAACACTACAAGAACAATCCAAGAATAGGGTTAGGGTTAGGGTTAGGGTTAGGGTTAGGGTTAGGGTTAGGGTTAGGGTTAGCGTTAGGGTTAGGGTTAGGGTTAGGATGAATGAACACCGCAAGAACAATCCAAGATTAGGGTTAGGGTTAGGGTTAGGGTTAGCGTTAGGGTTAGGGTTAGGGTTAGGGTTAGGGTTAGGATGAATGAACACTACAAGAACAATCCAAGGTTAGGGTTAGGGTTAGGGTTAGGGTTAGGGTTAGGGTTAGGGTTAGGGTTAGGGTGAATGAACACCGCAAGAACAATCCAAGATTAGGGTTAGGGTTAGGGTTAGGGTTAGGGTTAGGGTTAGGGTTAGGGTTAGGGTTAGGGTTAGGGTTAGGATGAATGAACACCACAAGAACAATCCAAGATTAGGGTTAGGGTTAGGGTTAGGGTTAGGGTTAGGGTTAGGGTTAGGGTTAGGGTTAGGGTTAGGGTTAGGGTTAGGGTTAAGGTTAGGGTTAGGGTTAGGGTGAATGAGCACCGCAAGAACAATCCAAGATTAGGGTTAGGGCTAGGGTTAGGGTTAGGGTTAGGGTTAGGGTTAGGGTTAGGATGAATGAACACTACAAGAACAATCCAAGGTTAGGGTTAGGGTTAGGGTTAGGGTTAGGGTTAGGGTTAGGGTTAGGGTTAGGGTGAATGAACACCGCAAGAACAATCCAAGATTAGGGTTAGGGTTAGGGTTAGGGTTAGGGTTAGGGTTAGGGTTAGGGTTAGGGTTAGGATGAATGAACACCAAAAGAACAATCCAAGATTAGGGTTAGGGTTAGGGTTAGGGTTAGGGTTAGGGTTAGGGTTAGGGTTAGGGTGAATGAACACCGCAAGAACAATCCAAGAATAGGGTTAGGGTTAGGGTTAGGGTTAGGGTTAGGGTTAGGGTTAGGATGAATGAACACCGCAAGAACAATCCAAGATTAGGGTTAGGGTTAGGGTAAGGGTTAGGGTTAGGGTTAGGGTTAGGGTTCGGGTTAGGGTTAGGGTTAGGGTTAGGGTTAGGGTTAGGGTTAGGGTTAGGGTTAGGGTTAGGATGAATGAACACTACAAGAACAATCCAAGATTAGGGTTAGGGTTAGGGTTAGGGTTAGGGTTAGGGTTAGGATGAATGAACACCGCAAGAACAATCCAAGATTAGGGTTAGGGTTAGGGTTAGGGTTAGGGTTAGGGTTAGGGTTAGGGTTAGGGTTAGGGTTAGGGTTAGGGTTAGGGTTAGGGTGAATGAACACCGCAAGAACAATCCAAGAATAGGGTTAGGGTTAGGGTTAGGGTTAGGGATAGGGTTAGGGTTAGGGTTAGGGTTAGGGTTAGGGTTAGGGTTAGGGTTAGGGTTAGGATGAATGAACACCGCAAGAACAATCCAAGATAAGGGTTAGGGTTAGGGTTAGGGTTAGTGTTAGGGTTAGGGTTAGGGTTAGGGTTAGGGTTAGGGTTAGGGTTAGGGTTAGGGTTAGGGTTAGGGTTAGGGTTAGTATGAATGAACACCGCAAGAACAATCCAAGATTAGGGTTAGGGTTAGGGTTAGGGTTAGGGTTAGGGTTAGGGTTAGGGTTAGGGTTAGGGTTAGGGTTAGGGTTAGGATGAATGAACACCGCAAGAACAATCCAAGATTAGGTTTAGGGTTAGGGTTAGGGTTAGGGTTAGGATGAATGAACACCGCAAGAACAATCCAAGATTAGGGTTAGGGTTAGGGTTAGGGTTAGGGTTAGGGTTAGGGTTAGGGTTAGGATGAATGAACACTACAAGAACAATCCAAGGTTAGGGTTAGGGTTAGGGTTAGGGTTAGGGTTAGGGTTAGGGTGAATGAACACCGCAAGAACAATCCAAGATTAGGGTTAGGGTTAGGGTTAGGGTTAGGGTTAGGGTTAGGGTTAGGGTTAGGGTTAGGGTTAGGATGAATGAACACCACAAGAACAATCCAAGATTAGGGTTAGGGTTAGGGTTAGGGTTAGGGTTAGGGTTAGGGTTAGGGTTAGGGTTAGGGTTAGGGTTAGGGTTAGGGTTAGGGTTAGGGTTAGGGTTAAGGTTAGGGTTAGGGTTAGGGTGAATGAACACCGCAAGAACAATCCAAGAATAGGGTTAGGGTTAGGGTTAGGGTTAGGGTTAGGGTTAGGGTTAGGGTTAGGGTTAGGGTTTGGGTTTGGGTTAGGGTTAGGATTAGGGTTAGGGTTAGGGTTAGGGTTAGGGTTAGGGTGAATGAACACCGCAAGAACAATCCAAGAATAGGGTTAGGGTTAGGGTTAGGGTTAGGGTTAGGGTTAGGGTTAGGGTTAGGGTTAGGGTTAGGGTTAGGGTTAGGGTTAGGATGAATGAACACCGCAAGAACAATCCAAAATAAGGGTTAGTGTTAGGGTTAGGGTTAGGGTTAGGCTTAGGGTTAGGGTTAGGGTTAGGGTTAGGGTTAGGGTTAGGGTTAGGATGAATGAACACCGCAAGAACAATCCAAAATAAGGGTTAGTGTTAGTGTTAGGGTTAGGGTTAGGGTTAGGGTTAGGGTTAGGGTTGGGTTAGGGTTAGGGTAAGGGTTAGGGTTAGGGTTAGGGTTAGGGTTAGGGTTAGGGTTAGGGTTAGGGTTGGGGTTAGGGTTAGGGTTAGGGTTAGCGTTCGTGTTAGGGTTAGGGTTAGGTTTAGGATGAATGAACACCGCAAGAACAATCCAAGATTAGGGTTAGGGTTAGGGTTAGGGTTAGGGTTAGGGTTAGGGTTAGGGTTAGGGTTAGGATGAATGAACACTACAAGAACAATCCAAGATTAGGGTTAGGGTTAGGGTTAGGGTTAGGGTTAGGGTTAGGGTTAGGATGAATGAACACCACAAGAACAATCCAAGATTAGGGTTAGGGTAAGGGTTAAGGTTAGGGTTAGGGTTAGGGTGAATGAACAACGCAAGAACAATCCAAGATTAGGGTTAGGGTTAGGGTTAGGGTTAGGGTAAGGGTTAGGGTTTGGGTTAGGGTTAGGGTTAGGGTTAGGGTTAGGGTTGGGTTAGGGTTAGGGTAAGGGTTAGGGTTAGGGTTAGGGTTAGGGTTAGGGTTAGGGTTAGGGTTAGGGTTAGGGTTGGGTTAGGGTTAGGGTAAGGGTTAGGGTTTGGTTTAGGGTTAGGGTTAGGGTTAGGGTTAGGGTTAGGGTTAGGGTTAGGGTTAGGGTTAGGGTTAGGGTTAGGGTTAGGGTTAGGGTGAATGAACGCTGCAAGAATAATCCAAGCTTAGGGTTAGGGTTAGGGTTAGGGTTAGGGTTAGGGTTAGGGTTAGGGTTAGGGTTAGGGTGAGGGTTAGGATGAATGAACACCACAAGAAAAATCCAAGATTAGGGTTAGGGTTAGGGTTAGGGTTAGGGTTAGGGTTAGGGTTAGGGTGAATTAACAACGCAAGAGCAATCCAAGATTAGGGTTAGGGTTAGGGTTAGGGTTAGGGTTAGGGTTAGGGTTAGGGTTAGGGTTAGGGTTAGGGTGAATGAACACCGCAAGAACAATCCAAGATTAGGGTTAGGGTTAGGGTTAGGGTTAGGGTTAGGGTTAGGGTTAGGGTTAGGGTAAGGGTTAGGGTTAGGGTTAGGGTTAGGGTTAGGGTTAGTATGAGTGAACACCGCAAGAACAATCCAAGATTAGGGTTAGGGTTAGGGTTAGGGTTAGGGTTAGGGTTAGGGTTAGGGTGAATGAACACCGCAAGAACAATCCAAGATTAGGGTTAGGGTTAGGGTTAGGGTTAGGGTTAGGGTTAGGGTTAGGGTTAGGGTTAGGGTTAGGGTTAGGATGAATGAACACCGCAAGAACAATCCAAGATTAGGTTTAGGGTTAGGGTTAGGGTTAGGGTTAGGGTTAGGGTTAGGGTTAGGGTTAGGGTTAGGATGAATGAACACTACAAGAACAATCCAAGAATAGGGTTAGGGTTAGGGTTAGGGTTAGGGTTAGGGTTAGGGTTAGGGTTAGGGTTAGGGTTAGGGTTAGGGTTGGGTTAGGGTTAGGGTAAGGGTAAGGGTTATGGTTAGGGTTAGGGTTAGGGTTAGGGTTAGGGTTAGGGTTGGGTTAGGGTTAGGGTAAGGGTTAGGGTTTGGTTTAGGGGAATGAACACCGCAAGAACAATCCAAGCTTATGGGTAGGGTTAGGGTTAGGGTTAGGTTTAGGTTTAGGGTTAGGGATAGGGTTAGGGTTAGGGTTAGGGTTAGGGTTAGGGTTAGGGTTAGGGTTAGGGTTAGGGTTAGGGTTAGGGTTAGGGTGAATGAACGCTGCAAGAATAATCCAAGCTTAGGGTTAGGGTTAGGGTTATGGTTAGGGTGAGGGTTAGGATGAATGAACACCACAAGAAAAATCCAAGATTAGGGTTAGGGTTAGGGTTAGGGTTAGGGTGAATTAACAACGCAAGAGCAATCCAAGATTAGGGTTAGGGTTAGGGTTAGGGTTAGGGTTAGGGTTAGGGTTAGGGTTAGGGTTAGGGTTAGGGTTAGGGTTAGGGTGAATGAACACCGC
>NW_028113143.1:557500-560000 GCF_964234715.1 Podarcis melisellensis | reverse complement strand
AGGGTTAGGGTTAGGATGAATGAACACTACAAGAACAATCCAAGATTAGGGTTAGGGTTAGGGTTAGGGTTAGGGTTAGGGTTAGGGTTAGGGTTAGGGTTAGGATGAATGAACACCACAAGAACAATCCAAGATTAGGGTTAGGGTAAGGGTTAAGGTTAGGGTTAGGGTTAGGGTTAGGGTTAGGGTTAGGGTTAGGGTGAATGAACAACGCAAGAACAATCCAAGATTAGGGTTAGGGTTAGGGTTAGGGTTAGGGTTAGGGTTAGGGTTAGGGTTAGGGTTAGGGTTAGGGTTGGGTTAGGGTTAGGGTAAGGGTTAGGGTTAGGGTTAGGGTTAGGGTTAGGGTTGGGTTAGGGTGAATGAACACCGCAAGAACAATCCAAGATTAGGGTTAGGGTTAGGGTTAGGGTTAGGTTTAGGTTTAGGGTTAGGGATAGGGTTAGGGTTAGGGTTAGGGTTAGGGTTAGGGTTAGGGTTAGGGTTAGGGTGAATGAACGCTGCAAGAATAATCCAAGCTTAGGGTTAGGGTTAGGGTTAGGGTTAGGGTTAGGGTTAGGGTTAGGGTTAGGGTGAGGGTTAGGATGAATGAACACCACAAGAAAAATCCAAGATTAGGGTTAGGGTTAGGGTTAGGGTTAGGGTTAGGGTTAGGGTGAATTAACAACGCAAGAGCAATCCAAGATTAGGGTTAGGGTTAGGGTTAGGGTTAGGGTTAGGGTTAGGGTTAGGGTTAGGGTTAGGGTTAGGGTTAGGGTTAGGGTTAGGGTGAATGAACACCGCAAGAACAATCCAAGATTAGGGTTAGGGTTAGGGTTAGGGTTAGGGTTAGGGTTAGGGTTAGGGTTAGGGTTAGGGTTAGTATGAATGAACACCGCAAGAACAATCCAAGATTAGGGTTAGGGTTAGGGTTAGGGTTAGGGTTAGGGTTAGGGTTAGGGTTAGGGTTAGGGTTAGGGTTAGGGTTAGGGTTAGGGTTAGGTTTAGGATGAATGAACACCGCAAGAACAATCCAAGATTAGGGTTAGGGTTAGGGTTAGGGTTAGGGTTAGGGTTAGGGTTAGGGTTAGGGTTAGGGTTAGGGTTAGGGTGAATGAACACCACAAGAACAATCCAAGATTAGGGTTAGGGTTAGGGTTAGGGTTAGGGTTAGGGTTAGGGTTAGGGTTAGGGTTAGGGTTAGGGTTAGGGTTAGGGTTAGGGTGAATGAACACCGCAAGAACAATCCAAGAATAGGGTTAGGGTTAGGGTTAGGGTTAGGGTTAGGGTTAGGGTTAGGGTTAGGGTTAGGGTTAGGGTTAGGGTTAGGGTAAGGATGAATGAACACCACAAGAACAATCCAAGATTAGGGTTAGGGTTAGGGTTAGGGTTAGGGTTAGGGTTAGGGTTAGGGTTAGGGTTGGGGTTAGGGTTAGGGTTAGGGTTAGGGTTAGGGTTAGGGTTAGCGTTCGAGTTAGGGTTAGGGTTAGGTTTAGGATGAATGAACACCGCAAGAACAATCCAAGATTAGGGTTAGGGTTAGGGTTAGGGTTAGGGTTAGGATGAATGAACACTACAAGAACAATCCAAGATTAGGGTTAGGGTTAGGGTTAGGGTTAGGGTTAGGGTTAGGGTTAGGGTTAGGGTTAGGATGAATGAACACCACAAGAACAATCCAAGATTAGGGTTAGGGTAAGGGTTAAGGTTAGGGTTAGGGTTAGGGTTAGGGTTAGGGTTAGGGTGAATGAACAACGCAAGAACAATCCAAGATTAGGGTTAGGGTTAGGGTTAGGGTTAGGGTTAGGGTTAGGGTTAGGGTTAGGGTTAGGGTTAGGGTTAGGGTTAGGGTTGGGTTAGGGTTAGGGTAAGGGTTAGGGTTAGGGTTAGGGTTAGGGTTAGGGTTGGGTTAGGGTGAATGAACACCGCAAGAACAATCCAAGATTAGGGTTAGGGTTAGGGTTAGGGTTAGGTTTAGGTTTAGGGTTAGGGATAGGGTTAGGGTTAGGGTTAGGGTTAGGGTTAGGGTTAGGGTTAGGGTTAGGGTTAGGGTAAATGAACGCTGCAAGAATAATCCAAGCTTAGGGTTAGGGTTAGGGTTAGGGTTAGGGTTAGGGTTAGGGTTAGGGTTAGGGTTAGGGTTAGGGTTAGGGTTAGGGTTAGGGTTAGGGTTAGGGTGAGGGTGAGGGTTAGGATGAATGAACACCACAAGAAAAATCCAAGATTAGGGTTAGGGTTAGGGTTAGGGTTAGGGTTAGGGTTAGGGTTAGGGTGAATTAACAACGCAAGAGCAATCCAAGATTAGGGTTAGGGTTAGGGTTAGGGTTAGGGTTAGGGTTAGGGTTAGGGTTAGGGTTAGGGTTAGGGTTAGGGTTAGGGTTAGGGTTAGGGTGAATGAACACCGCAAGAACAATCCAAGATTAGGGTTAGGGTTAGGGTTAGGGTTAGGGTTAGGGTTAGGGTTAGGGTTAGGGTTAGGGTTAGGGTTAGTATGAATGAACACCGCAAGAACAATCCAAGATTA
>NW_028113143.1:545000-550000 GCF_964234715.1 Podarcis melisellensis | reverse complement strand
TAGGGTGAATGAACACCGCAAGAACAATCCAAGAATAGGGTTAGGGTTAGGGTTAGGGTTAGGGTTAGGGTTAGGGTTAGGGTTAGGGTTAGGGTTAGGGTTAGGGTTAGGGTTAGGGTTAGGGTTAGGGTTAGGGTTAGGATGAATGAACACCGCAAGAACAATCCAAAATAAGGGTTAGTGTTAGGGTTAGGGTTAGGGTTAGGGTTAGGGTTAGGGTTAGGGTTAGGGTTAGGGTTAGGGTTAGGGTTAGGATGAATGAACACCGCAAGAACAATCCAAAATAAGGGTTAGTGTTAGTGTTAGTGTTAGTGTTAGTGTTAGTGTTAGGGTTAGGGTTAGGGTTAGGGTTAGGGTTAGGGTTGGGTTAGGGTTAGGGTAAGGGTTAGGGTTAGGGTTAGGGTTAGGGTTAGGGTTAGGGTTAGGGTTAGGGTTGGGTTAGGGTTAGGGTAAGGGTTAGGGTTTGGTTTAGGTTTAGGGTTAGGGATAGGGTTAGGGTTAGGGTTAGGGTTAGGGTTAGGGTTAGGGTGAATGAACGCTGCAAGAATAATCCAAGCTTAGGGTTAGGGTTAGGGTTAGGGTTAGGGTGAGGGTTAGGATGAATGAACACCACAAGAACAATCCAAGATTAGGGTTAGGGTTAGGGTTAGGGTTAGGGTTAGGGTTAGGGTTAGGGTTAGGGTGAATTAACAACGCAAGAACAATCCAAGATTAGGGTTAGGGTTAGGGGTAGGGTTAGGGTTAGGGTTAGGGTTAGGGTTAGGGTTAGGGTTAGGGTTAGGGTGAATGAACACCGCAAGAACAATCCAAGATTAGGGTTAGGGTTAGGGTTAGGGTTAGGGTTAGGGTTAGGGTTAGGGTTAGGGTGAATGAACGCCGCAAGAAAAATCCAAGCTTAGGGTTAGGGTTAGGGTTAGGGTTAGGGTTAGGGTTAGGGTTAGGGTGAGGGTGAGGGTGAGGGTTAGGGTGAATGAACACCGCAAGAACAATCCAAAATTAGAGTTAGGGTTAGGGTTAGGGTTAGGGTTAGGGTTAGGGTTAAGGTTAGTATGAATGAACACCGCAAGAACAATCCAAGATTAGGGTTAGGGTTAGGGTTAGGGTTAGGGTTAGGGTTAGGGTTAGGGTTAGGGTTAGGGTTAGGGTTAGGATGAATGAACACCGCAAGAACAATCCAAGATTAGGGTTAGGATTAGGGTTAGGGTTAGGGTTAGGATGAATGAACACTACAAGAACAATCCAAGAATAGGGTTAGGGTTAGGGTTAGGGTTAGGGTTAGGGTTAGGGTTAGGGTTAGGATGAATGAACACCGCAAGAACAATCCAAGATTAGGGTTAGGGTTAGGGTTAGGGTTAGGGTTAGGGTTAGGGTTAGGGTTAGGGTTAGGGTTAGGGTTAGGATGAATGAACACTACAAGAACAATCCAAGGTTAGGGTTAGCGTTAGGGTTAGGGTTAGGGTTAGGGTTAGGGTTAGGGTGAATGAACACCGCAAGAACAATCCAAAATTAGAGTTAGGGTTAGGGTTAGGGTTAGGGTTAGGGTTAGGGTTAGGGTTAGGGTTAGGGTTAGGGTTAAGGTTAGTATGAATGAACACCGCAAGAACAATCCAAGATTAGGGTTAGGGTTAGGGTTAGGGTTAGGGTTAGGGTTAGGGTTAGGGTTAGGGTTAGGGTTAGGATGAATGAACACCGCAAGAACAATCCAAGATTAGGGTTAGGATTAGGGTTAGGGTTAGGGTTAGGATGAATGAACACTACAAGAACAATCCAAGAATAGGGTTAGGGTTAGGGTTAGGGTTAGGGTTAGGGTTAGGGTTAGGGTTAGGGTTAGGATGAATGAACACCGCAAGAACAATCCAAGATTAGGGTTAGGGTTAGGGTTAGGGTTAGGGTTAGGGTTAGGGTTAGGATGAATGAACACTACAAGAACAATCCAAGATTAGGGTTAGGGTTAGGGTTAGGGTTAGGGTTAGGGTTAGGGTTAGGGTTAGGGTTAGGGTTAGGGTTAGGGTTAGGATGAATGAACACCACAAGAACAATCCAAGATTAGGGTTAGGGTTAGGGTTAGGGTTAGGGTTAGGGTTAGGGTTAGGGTTAGGGTTAGGGTTAGGGTTAAGGTTAGGGTTAGGGTTAGGGTGAATGAACACCGCAAGAACAATCCAAGAATAGGGTTAGGGTTAGGGTTAGGGTTAGGGTTAGGGTTAGGGTTAGGGTTAGGGTTACGGTTAGGGTTAGGGTTAGGGTTAGGGTTAGGGTAAGGGTTAGGGTTAGGGTGAATGAACACCGCATGAACAATCCAAGAATAGGGTTAGGGTTAGGGTTAGGGTTAGGGTTAGGGTTAGGGTTAGGATGAATGAACACCGCAAGAACAATCCAAAATAAGGGTTAGTGTTAGTGTTAGTGTTAGTGTTAGGGTTAGGGTTAGGGTTAGGGTAAGGGTTAGGGTGAATGAACACCGCAAGAACAATCCAAGAATAGGGTTAGGGTTAGGGTTAGGGTTAGGGTTAGGGTTAGGGTTAGGGTTAGGGTTAGGGTTAGGGTTAGGGTTAGGGTTAGGGTTAGGGTTAGAGTGAATGAACACCGGAAGAACAATCCAAGAATAGGGTTAGGGTTAGGGTTAGGGTTAGGGTTAGGGTTAGGGTTAGGGTTAGGGTTAGGGTTAGGGTTAGGGTTAGGGTTAGGGTTAGAGTTAGGGTTAGGTTTAGGATGAATGAACACCGCAAGAACAATCCAAGATTAGGGTTAGGGTTAGGGTTAGGGTTAGGGTTAGGATGAATGAACACTACAAGAACAATCCAAGATTAGGGTTAGGGTTAGGGTTAGGGTTAGGGTTAGGGTTAGGGTTAGGGTTAGGGTTAGGGTTAGGGTTAGGGTTAGGGTTAGGGTGAATGAACACCGCAAGAACAATCCAAGATTAAGGTTAGGGTTAGGATTAGGATTAGGGTTAGGGTTAGGGTTAGGGTTAGGGTTAGGGTTAGGGTTAGGGTTAGGATGAATGAACACCGCAAGAACAATCCAAGATTACGGTTAGGGTTAGGGTTAGGGTTAGGGTTAGGGTTAGGGTTAGGGTTAGGGTGAATGAACACCGCAAGAACAATCCAAGAATAGGGTTAGGGTTAGGGTTAGGGTTAGGGTTAGGGTTAGGGTTAGGGTTAGGGTTAGGGTTAGGATTAGGGTTAGGGTTAGGGTTAGGGTTAGGGTTAGGGTTAGGGTAAGGGTTAGGGTTAGGGTGAATGAACACCGCAAGAACAATCCAAGAATAGGGTTAGGGTTAGGGTTAGGGTTAGGGTTAGGGTTAGGGTTAGGGTTAGGGTTAGGGTTAGGGTTAGGGTTAGGATGAATGAACACCGCAAGAACAATCCAAGATAAGGGTTAGGGTTAGGGTTAGGGTTAGGGTTAGGGTTGGGGTTAGGGTTAGGGTTAGGGTTAGGGTTAGGGTTAGGGTTAGGGTTAGGGTTAGGGTTAGGATGAATGAACACTACAAGAACATTCCAAGGTTAGGGTTAGGGTTAGGGTTAGGGTTAGGGTTAGGGTTAGGGTTAGGGTGAATGAACACAGCAAGAACAATCCAAGATTAGGGTTAGGGTTAGGGTTAGGGTTAGGGTTAGGGTTAGGGTTAGGGTTAGGGTTAGGGTTAGGGTTAGGATGAATGAACACCGCAAGAACAATCCAAGATTACGGTTAGGGTTAGGGTTAGGGTTAGGGTTGGGGTTAGGGTTAGGGTTAGGGTTAGGGTTAGGGTTAGGGTTAGGGTTAGGGTTAGGTTTAGGATGAATGAACACCGCAAGAACAATCCAAGATAAGGGTTAGGGTTAGGGTTAGGGTTAGGGTTAGGGTTAGGGTTAGGGTTAGGGTTAGGGTTAGGGTTAGGTTTAGGATGAATGAACACCGCAAGAACAATCCAAGATTAGGGTTAGGGTTAGGGTTAGGGTTAGGGTTAGGGTTAGGGTTAGGGTTAGGGTTAGGGTTAGGGTTAGGGTTAGGGTTAGGGTTAGGGTTAGGGTTAGGGTTAGGCTTAGGCTTAGGGTTAGGGTTAGGATGAATGAACACCGCAAGAACAATCCAAGATTAGGGTTAGGGTTAGGGTTAGGGTTAGGGTTAGGGTTAGGGTTAGGGTGAATGAACACCGCAAGAACAATCCAAGAATAGGGTTAGGGTTAGCGTTAGGGTTAGGGTTAGGGTTAGGGTTAGGGTGAATGAACACCGCAAGAACAATCCAAGAATAGGGTTAGGGTTAGGGTTAGGGTTAGGGTTAGGGTTAGGGTTAGGGTTAGGGTTAGGGTTAGGTTAGGGTTAGGGTTAGGGTTAGGATGAATGAACACCGCAAGAACAATCCAAGATTAGGGTTAGGGTTAGGGTTAGGGTTAGGGTTAGGGTTAGGGTTAGGGTTAGGGTTAGGGTTAGGGTTAGGATGAATGAACACTACAAGAACAATCCAAGAATAGGGTTAGGGTTAGGGTTAGGGTTAGGGTTAGGATGAATGAACACCGCAAGAACAATCCAAGATTAGGGTTAGGGTTAGGGTTAGGGTTAGGGTTAGGGTTAGGGTTAGGGTTAGGGTTAGGATGAATGAACAGTACAAGAACAATCCAAGGTTAGGGTTAGGGTTAGGGTTAGGGTTAGGGTTAGGGTTAGGGTTAGGGTTAGGGTGAATGAACACCGCAAGAACAATCCAAGATTAGGGTTAGGGTTAGGGTTAGGGTTAGGGTTAGGGTTAGGGTTAGGGTTAGGGTTAGGATGAATGAACACCGCAAGAACAATCCAAGATTACGGTTAGGGTTAGGGTTAGGGTTAGGGTTAGGGTTAGGGTTAGGGTTAGGGTTAGGATGAATGAACACCGCAAGAACAATCCAAGATTAGGGTTAGGGTTAGGGTTAGGGTTAGGGTTAGGGTTAGGATGAATGAACACTACAAGAACAATCCAAGGTTAGGGTTAGGGTTAGGGTTAGGGTTAGGGTTAGGGTTAGGGTTAGGGTTAGGGTTAGGGTTAGGGTTAGGAT
>NW_028113143.1:520000-530000 GCF_964234715.1 Podarcis melisellensis | reverse complement strand
GATTAGGGTTAGGGTTAGGGTTAGGGTTAGGGTTAGGATGAATGAACACCGCAAGAACAATCCAAGATTACGGTTAGGGTTAGGGTTAGGGTTAGGGTTAGGGTTAGGGTTAGGGTTAGGGTTAGGGTTAGGGTGAATGAACACCGCAAGAACAATCCAAGAATAGGGTTAGGGTTAGGGTTAGGGTTAGGGTTAGGGTTAGGGTTAGGGTTAGGGTTAGGGTTAGGGTTAGGGTTAGGGTAAGGGTTAGGGTTAGGGTTAGGGTTAGGGTGAATGAACACCGCAAGAACAATCCAAGAATAGGGTTAGGGTTAGGGTTAGGGTTAGGGTTAGGGTTAGGGTTAGGATGAATGAACACCACAAGAACAATCCAAGAATAGGGTTAGGGTTAGGGTTAGGGTTAGGGTTAGGGTTAGGGTTAGGGTTAGGGTTAGGGTTAGGGTTAGGATGAATGAACACCGCAAGAACAATCCAAGATAAGGGTTAGGGTTAGGGTTAGGGTTAGGGTTGGGGTTAGGGTTAGGGTTAGGGTTAGGGTTAGGGTTAGGGTTAGGGTTAGGGTTAGGGTTAGGGTTAGGGTTAGGATGAATGAACACCACAAGAACAATCCAAGATAAGGGTTAGGGTTAGGGTTAGGGTTAGGGTTAGGGTTAGGGTTAGGGTTAGGGTTAGGGTTAGGGTTCGGGTTAGGGTTAGGTTTAGGATGAATGAACACCGCAAGAACAATCCAAGATTAGGGTTAGGGTTAGGGTTAGGGTTAGGGTTAGGGTTAGGGTTAGGGTTAGGGTTAGGGTTAGGCTTAGGCTTAGGCTTAGGGTTAGGGTTAGGGTTAGGGTTAGGGTTAGGATGAATGAACACTACAAGAACAATCCAAGATTAGGGTTAGGGTTAGGGTTAGGGTTAGGGTTAGGGTTAGGGTTAGGGTTAGGATGAATGAACACCGCAAGAACAATCCAAGATTATGGTTAGGGTTAGGGTTAGGGTTAGGGTTAGGGTTAGGGTTAGGGTTAGGGTTAGGGTGAATGAACACCGCAAGAACAATCCAAGAATAGGGTTAGGGTTAGGGTTAGGGTTAGGGTTAGGGTTAGGGTTAGGGTTAGGGTGAATGAACACCGCAAGAACAATCCAAGAATAGGGTTAGGGTTAGGGTTAGGGTTAGGGTTAGGGTTAGGGTTAGGGTTAGGGTTAGGATGAATGAACACCGCAAGAACAATCCAAGATTAGGGTTAGGGTTAGGGTTAGGGTTAGGGTTAGGGTTAGGGTTAGGGTTAGGGTTAGGGTTAGGATGAATGAACACTACAAGAACAATCCAAGAATAGGGTTAGGGTTAGGGTTAGGGTTAGGGTTAGGGTTAGGGTTAGGATGAATGAACACCGCAAGAACAATCCAAGATTAGGGTTAGGGTTAGGGCTAGGGTTAGGGTTAGGGTTAGGGTTAGGGTTAGGGTTAGGGTTAGGGTTAGGATGAATTAACACCGCAAGAACAATCCAAGATAAGGGTTAGGGTTAGGGTTAGGGTTAGGGTTAGGGTTAGGGTTAGGGTTAGGGTTAGGGTTAGGGTTAGGATGAATGAACACCACAAGAACAATCCAAGATAAGGGTTAGGGTTAGGGTTAGTGTTAGGGTTAGTGTTAGGGTTAGGGTTAGGGTTAGGGTTAGGGTTAGGGTTAGGGTTAGGGTTAGGGTTAGGGTTAGGGTTAGGGTTAGGGTTAGGGTTAGGTTTAGGATGAAGATGGCGACCGGCACTCTACTAATGTGAGCCCGTTGATTTTATCTTTTTATCTTTTTATTCTCTCTTACCCCTTTTAAAGACTATTTTAAAGACTATCTTATTTCTTTTAAAGACTCCTTTTAAAGATTATTTTAATGAACATTGAGCCCAGATAAATTTAAGCACCTCACCGCGAAGAGTTTACAGGAAGATTCATGGGCTGTTCTCACCACAAGTTTGGAGGCACAGACGGAGCATAATTTAGTGTTATGCCGATAACCTTTGGCACACTACTCTTCCTTGAATAGGATACTTTCAAGGAAAATACCCCCTCGACTCTTTGAAAAACCTAGGGAAGATAGAAGAGCGAGGTAAAGGGAGAGATGACTCAGCAATTCAACAGCCCTGCTGAAGCGAGGAGGGGGGTTGGAAAACGCTGCAGAGAATCTGAGGATTTAGAGGAAATGGCATGTTTGCCCCTCACCAAGCAAACCAAAATCAGCGAATTCTTTCATGGAAAAACAAAGGATACTTTCAATATTCCAACCTCGAATAGCTTCTCTCCATTAGCAGAGATAATAGATAAGGAAACTACACCGAAGGAACTTTCCGCTAAACAACCCACTGACCCCCTAAACAACACCATCATGAGACCAAAAGGTCCCAAAAAGGTTCCAACTATTCAGGCGGAAGACTGCATCAGAGAACAAGAAAACCATCTCTCTGAATTACTACTTGAACACTCTACCACGCTAGACCTTGTGGCTAAAACCGTGGATTGTATCTTTAAGTACATAAGAGACATCAAAGGCTCTTTAGAGAAGATCATATCCTTTGTATCCCCAAAAGTTAATGTCAGCCCCGTAGACGTTTTACCGGAGGATAGGGCCGAACCAACACCCAGAGTACCTGCCCTACTGCGCTCAACTCCGCAGACTGGCTGCAAATTTGAAAATGAACAAACTATGGAAGATCTACACACCACATCTTCCTACAATCTTTCACTACAAGCCACTAGACTTTGTTTAATTATCCTCCCCTTCAAAGGTCAGGTTGTTAACTGGTCGTCTATACATGTCGCAAGAAGGCATCTAGCTGAGCTCTTGGGCATAAATCCCCTTTCCATCGATCTAGAATCCACTGTCCACATTTACAGCAAGCCACACATGCAGAGGATACTGCTCACCTTCAAATCTAAAAAGTTTCCAACTTATATGATGTCCCTACGAAGCTCCCTGACTAATTTTGGAATTTTTATTACAAGAGTTTTTATCAACACTAAGATTTGCCCTCTTATACCCTACCTTCCAGCTAAAAGGAAAGCAATTAAAAATGAGGGCACCCCACCTACTACGAGCTCTACCTCTCCACCCTCAGACTTAATTAGTTGGACAGAGACCCCCATGCCCCTCCTATCAAAGGCTACTCATCTAGAGAATTCGATGGAGCAGGAGTTACTTGTTTCCTTCTCCCATCTCCCAAAAGCCGAACAAACAGAGATAACGGACAGACTAGATGAGTTATTACTCTATCTTCGCAACCCTGAAGACCTAGCGCCCATAAAAGAGGCAAACACTCCACCTAACTTGGAGCGAAAAATGGAATATGAATCTCCTCAGGTCACGTCAGAACACCCCCCCCTACTCTGCCCAACTGAAATCCACGCCGAAATCGCTGTGGCGCCCCTAACCACATTACCGGAGCCTTCACCACCCAATGGCTGCATCTTCCACGACTCCGGGAAAGTCCTAGATGCTATTGAAGAGACAAAATGACTCTCACCTCTACTACTATCCTGGAACGTTGCTGGGTGGCAATCGAAAACAATGGACAAAGACGTTCTAAGCTACGTATCACAGTTTAAGATCATCCTGCTCCAAGAAACCTGGATGCAAAATCCTTTCGATCTACACAATTATTTTGCTTTCCACTCCTGTGCCTCAATTGGCCCCAAAGGCGGAAGACCGGCGGGAGGTCTGAGCACCTTCGTATCGATAGATCTAGGAACCTCCCCCACCCAATTGAAAATCGATAAAAAATGGATTTTGGCTGTGAAAATATTCTCTACCCACTTTAAGATCATATGCATCAATGTTTATATTCCCCCACTCATGAAACAAACTGATCTTAAAAACATCTGGAACGAACTGGAAGACTGCATTCTCCTTGTCTCAAATAAGTTTCCCTCTGCCTCCCTAATCATTGGTGGGGACTTTAATGCAAGGCTAGGTCATTCAGACGAACAACTAATCAACGAAAGTGGAATGGGTCCCCTAAATGCTAATGACGAACACTGGCCCCTATTCAGGCGTCATTCACTTGACCCAGTTACCAATTTCGCTGGTACATGTCTCTTTCTAATGGCACTTAGATTAAACCTTGTTATTTTAAACGGCCTCTCCTCGGGAGACTGTCCTGGCCAATTTACTTATTGGTCAGGCTTAAGGCATTCTGTTATTGACTACATCCTTGTCTCCCAAGAACTCTTTGATGAATATATTGAATTCACTGTAGATATAAGAACCGAAAGTGACCATCTCCCTCTAAATCTTAAAAGGACTGAATTTTGGGAACCCTCTAGATGTGGGCTCACCCCACAGACCTCTGATCCTAATGTTCTACAACAAATAGGCAGATCCAGAATCAAATGGTCCCCTTATGTTAATAACAATTTCAGCATTTGGACACAATCAATGGAAGGTCAACTCCTCTGGGCTGATCTGACCTCCAACGATACTGAAGAGCCCTCCCCAATTGGCCATTATAACACATTAATCCGAAAACTCCAACCGCTATTGTCAAGACTCGGGAGATCTAGCCACAATGCGTCCCCTACCAACAAAAAATGGTTTGACCGCGAATGCATCCAGGCAAAACTTATACTCAGGGAATGCTTTAAGGTCTTCCAGCAAAATCCTAACCCTATCACTAAATTAGAGTTACAACTTAAAAAAAAGAACTACAAAGAGTTACTAAAAACCAAAAAAAGAACCGCAGACTCTCTCACCTGGCAGGCCCTCATAAAAGCGTCAATAGAAAAAGACAATACCAACTTCTGGAAAATTATTTCCAGCCAAACCAAAGCTCCTAACGAGGGCACAATAATCCCTGCAAACTCATGGGAAGAGCACTATAAAGTGCTGTTTAGAGAACATCGACCTTCTGCGCTGCTTAACATCCCCTTAGACAATGATACATCATGGCCCCCAACATCTGAAACTGAAATCACTTCGTTAATTCTACAAATGAAATCTGGCAAAGCCCCAGGAAGTGATTTCATTGTTGCTGAACTTCTGAAAGCGCAAATAAACTGGTGGGCCCCGGTTCTTGCAAATCTATTTTCATATATAGATAAGACAACTGAAATCCCTAAAGATTGGGGACTGGCTATAATTGTGCCTATATTTAAAAAGGGTAACCCCTCTGACCCATCTAATTATAGACCAATTAGTCTTCTGAATGTGATCTGCAAACTTTATACAAAACATCTATGCCTAAAATTATGTGAATGGTTAGATCATAATGATTTACTAGAAATTGAACAAGCAGGGTTTACATCTGGACGTTCCACTATTGATCACTGCTTAGTGTTAGATTATTTTGTCTATAAGTATGTGAAACATTGGAAAAAGTCACTGTATGCAGCCTTTGTGGACCTAAAGGCAGCATTTGATTCTGTATCCAGGGGTAGGCTTTGGGCCAAATTGGCCAATATGGGTATTAACAGAAGGTTATTACTTCTGATGATTAAGCTTCATGAGAACAACACCCTCCAGATAAGACTTGCACAGGACGGCAGACTCTCTAGAGAAATCCCAGTCCAAAGAGGAGTTAGACAAGGATGCCTATTAGCCCCATTTTTATTTAACATCTATGTTAACTCCCTGGTCACATGCTGCCGTGAAATCGAAACCCACCCCCCCGTGTTCCCTAACGGCAGAAAAGTACCAGTTTTAATGTATGCGGATGACGCTGTTCTTCTCTCTCAAACCAAAGTGGGTCTGAAACGTGCCTTAGGAAAGTTTAGTGACCAATGTAACACTGAACTGTTAACAATTAACTTTGCCAAAACCAAAATTGTACATTTTAACCGCTCCTTCAGGAAAGATAATTGGAGCGTAAAGGGAAACGCCATTGAACAGACTAAGACCTTCCAATACTTAGGCATTACTTTCTCTTACAATGCCAAATTGTCAACACACCTGACCACATCAGCTATATCAGCAGGAAGAAGTGCAAATGCCATCCTTAGATTATTCAGAAGGAAAGGAGCTGGCTTTCTACCGATGGCCCTAAAAGTTTTTCAGGCAAAATCTTTAGCCCAACTCCTATATGGCACTCAAATTAGCCCCTCTGTCAACCTTAAGACCCTTGAAACAGTACAATCAAAATTCTTAAGATCACTATTTGCCACCCCAAAGTGTACACCTAATGCAGTCTTAAGGCAAGAGGCAGGACTACCCAGAGTGGAATTAAAAGTCTGGGAGCAAGCAATATCCCTCTGGCTGAAAATCCATTACAATCCTAAGGGACTGTTACCTTGCTTCCTGGCCGCAGTTCCCTATCCTCCTTGGCTTATGCAAATAACTAACAAGATCAAACAAATTGGCCTAAACCCTGAAAATCTCTTTCTTGGAACTCAGAACAAGGCAAAGGCAATTATCACTCAGAGACTTTACGATGTCGAATTACAACAAGAAGACGCCCTACTCCCGGAGACATATAGATGTTTAAAAGCTTGGCCTAACTTTGCAGCTGCCCCTTATTTAACTAACATCACTAACGAAGCTTATAGATGGGCTTTCTCCAGAGCCCGCTTTGAGACAATGCCCTCAGCAGTGCTGTACGGCAAATTCACGCGGGTACCGATGCATGCACGTCTCTGCCCCTGTATGTCTGATAGGGTAGAATCTGTTACACACATCCTTCTGTCCTGCAGATTTTATAGTGAAGAGCGAGCTCGACTTATCTTGCCGCTTTTGTCAAAATTCGTACCCCTACGGCATTATTTGGAATCCTCCCCCGAAATTCTAAGAAAATACCTTCTGGAAGATTCCTCGGGCTCAATATCATATGAGGTGGCCAAATTTTGCGCTTTAGCAATCAGGAAGCGTAGATTTCTGCTGTTGAATGGCACATAGCGAAGTTCCCTTGTGTAATCTTTTTTCTTCTTCTTCTTGATGTTCTTGTGGATCTCCTTTTTGTTTGACCTTGTGATGTTTGGTGTCGCTGGCTTTTGCCGCAACAAAACTTGGTAAACTTGGTAAACCTGGACTTCTGAAGCCCACCCCATATTGCTGTGTTAACCGATCTTTTAATTTTTCTTATAAATTTTTACTCACCCATTATCTATGCCTAATTAAGTATTCTATGTATATGTTTGGTTCTTGCTCTTATTTACTTAATAATTATTTACTTAGATTCATACTGTTATGCTACTTATTTAGATGTTTTGCTTATGCTGGTCTATGACCGTAATAAAGAACTTGACTTGACTTGTTTAGGATGAATGAACACCGCAAGAACAATCCAAGATTAGGGTTAGGGTTAGGGTTAGGGTTAGGGTTAGGGTTAGGGTTAGGGTTAGGATTAGGGTTAGGGTTAGGGTTAGGGTTAGGGTTAGGCTTAGGGTTAGGGTTAGGGTTAGGGTTAGGGTTAGGGTTAGGATGAATGAACACTACAAGAACAATCCAAGATTAGGGTTAGGGTTAGGGTTAGGGTTAGGGTTAGGGTTAGGGTTAGGATGAATGAACACCGCAAGAACAATCCAAGATTATGGTTAGGGTTAGGGTTAGGGTTAGGGTTAGGGTTAGGGTTAGGGTTAGGGTTAGGGTTAGGGTGAATGAACACCGCAAGAACAATCCAAGAATAGGGTTAGGGTTAGGGTTAGGGTTAGGGTTAGGGTGAATGAACACCGCAAGAACAATCCAAGAATAGGGTTAGGGTTAGGGTTAGGGTTAGGGTTAGGGTTAGGGTTAGGGTTAGGGTTAGGGTTAGGGTTAGGGTTAGGGTTAGGATGAATGAACACCGCAAGAACAATCCAAGATTAGGGTTAGAGTTAGGGTTAGGGTTAGGGTTAGGGTTAGGGTTAGGGTTAGGGTTAGGGTTAGGGTTAGGGTTAGGGTTAGGATGAATGAACACTACAAGAACAATCCAAGAATAGGGTTAGGGTTAGGGTTAGGGTTAGGGTTAGGGTTAGGGTTAGGGTTAGGATGAATGAACACCGCAAGAACAATCCAAGATTAGGGTTAGGGTTAGGGTTAGGGTTAGGGTTAGGGTTAGGGTTAGGGTTAGGATGAATGAACACTACAAGAACAATCCAAGGTTAGGGTTAGGGTTAGGGTTAGGGTTAGGGTTAGGGTGAATGAACACCGCAAGAACAATCCAAGATTAGGGTTAGGGTTAGGGTTAGGGTTAGGGTTAGGGTTAGGGTTAGGGTTAGGGTTAGGATGAATGAACACCGCAAGAACAATCCAAGATTACGGTTAGGGTTAGGGTTAGGGTTAGGGTTAGGGTTAGGGTTAGGGTTAGGGTTAGGGTTAGGGTAAGGGTTAGGGTGAATGAACACCGCAAGAACAATCCAAGATTAAGGTTAGGGTTAGGATTAGGATTAGGGTTAGGGTTAGGGTTAGGGTTAGGGTTAGGGTTAGGGTTAGGATGAATGAACACCGCAAGAACAATCCAAGATTACGGTTAGGGTTAGGGTTAGGGTTAGGGTTAGGGTGAATGAACACCGCAAGAACAATCCAAGAATAGGGTTAGGGTTAGGGTTAGGGTTAGGGTTAGGGTTAGGGTTACGGTTACGGTTAGGGTTAGGGTTAGGGTTAGGGTTAGGGTTAGGGTTAGGGTTAGGGTTAGGGTTAGGGTAAGGGTTAGGGTTAGGGTTAGGGTGAATGAACACCGCAAGAACAATCCAAGAATAGGGTTAGGGTTAGGGTTAGGGTTAGGGTTAGGGTTAGGGTTAGGGTTAGGGTTAGGGTTAGGATGAATGAACACCACAAGAACAATCCAAGAATAGGGTTAGGGTTAGGGTTAGGGTTAGGGTTAGGGTTAGGGTTAGGGTTAGGGTTAGGGTTAGGGTTAGGGTTAGGGTTAGGGTTAGGATGAATGAACACCGCAAGAACAATCCAAGATAAGGGTTAGGGTTAGGGTTAGTGTTAGGGTTAGTGTTAGTGTTAGGGTTAGGGTTAGGGTTAGGGTTAGGGTTAGGGTTAGGGTTAGGGTTAGGTTTAGGATGAATGAACACCGCAAGAACAATCCAAGATTAGGGTTAGGGTTAGGGTTAGGGTTAGGGTTAGGATTAGGGTTAGGGTTAGGGTTAGGGTTAGGGTTAGGGTTAGGGTTAGGGTTAGGGTTAGGGTTAGGGTTAGGGTTAGGGTTAGGGTTAGGGTTAGGGTTAGGATGAATGAACACTACAAGAACAATCCAAGATTAGGGTTAGGGTTAGGGTTAGGGTTAGGGTTAGGGTTAGGGTTAGGGTTAGGGTTAGGGTTAGGGTTAGGATGAATGAACACCGCAAGAACAATCCAAGATTATGGTTAGGGTTAGGGTTAGGGTTAGGGTTAGGGTTAGGGTTAGGGTTAGGGTGAATGAACACCGCAAGAACAATCCAAGAATAGGGTTAGGGTTAGGGTTAGGGTTAGGGTTAGGGTGAATGAACACCGCAAGAACAATCCAAGAATAGGGTTAGGGTTAGGGTTAGGGTTAGGGTTAGGGTTAGGGTTAGGGTTAGGGTTAGGGTTAGGGTTAGGGTTAGGGTTAGGGTTAGGATGAATGAACACCGCAAGAACAATCCAAGATTAGGGTTAGAGTTAGGGTTAGGGTTAGGGTTAGGGTTAGGGTTAGGGTTAGGGTTAGGGTTAGGGTTAGGGTTAGGGTTAGGATGAATGAACACTACAAGAACAATCCAAGAATAGGGTTAGGGTTAGGGTTAGGGTTAGGGTTAGGGTTAGGGTTAGGATGAATGAACACCGCAAGAACAATCCAAGATTAGGGTTAGGGTTAGGGTTAGGGTTAGGGTTAGGGTTAGGGTTAGGGTTAGGGTTAGGGTTAGGGTTAGGATGAATGAACACTACAAGAACAATCCAAGGTTAGGGTTAGGGTTAGGGTTAGGGTTAGGGTTAGGGTTAGGGTGAATGAACACCGCAAGAACAATCCAAGATTAGGGTTAGGGTTAGGGTTAGGGTTAGGGTTAGGGTTAGGGTTAGGGTTAGGGTTAGGATGAATGAACACCGCAAGAACAATCCAAGATTACGGTTAGGGTTAGGGTTAGGGTTAGGGTTAGGGTTAG
>NW_028113143.1:505000-507500 GCF_964234715.1 Podarcis melisellensis | reverse complement strand
GTTAGGGTTAGGGTTAGGGTTAGGGTTAGGGTTAGGGTTAGGGTTAGGGTTAGGGTTAGGGTTAGGGTTAGGGTTAGGGTTAGGGTTAGGGTTAGGGTTAGGATGAATGAACACCGCAAGAACAATCCAAGATTAGGGTTAGGGTTAGGGTTAGGGTTAGGGTTAGGGTTAGGGTTAGGGTTAGGGTTAGGGTTAGGGTTAGGATGAATGAACACTACAAGAACAATCCAAGGTTAGGGTTAGGGTTAGGGTTAGGGTTAGGGTTAGGGTTAGGGTTAGGGTGAATGAACACCGCAAGAACAATCCAAGATTAGGGTTAGGGTTAGGGTTAGGGTTAGGGTTAGGGTTAGGGTTAGGGTTAGGGTTAGGGTTAGGGTTAGGGTTAGGGTTAGGATGAATGAACACCACAAGAACAATCCAAGATTAGGGTTAGGGTTAGGATTAGGGTTAGGGTTAGGGTTAGGGTTAGGGTTAGGGTTAGGGTTAGGGTGAATGAACACCGCAAGAACAATCCAAGATTAGGGTTAGGGTTAGGGTTAGGGTTAGGGTTAGGATGAATGAACACTACAAGAACAATCCAAGATAAGGGTTAGGGTTAGGGTTAGGGTTAGGGTTAGGGTTAGGGTTAGGGTTAGGGTTAGAGTTAGGGTTAGGGTTAGGGTTAGGGTTAGGGTTAGGGTTAGGGTTAGGGTAAGGGTAAGGGTTAGGGTGAATGAACACCGGAAGAACAATCCAAGAATAGGGTTAGGGTTAGGGTTAGGGTTAGGGTTAGGGTTAGGGTTAGGGTTAGAGTGAATGAACACCGGAAGAACAATCCAAGAATAGGGTTAGGGTTAGGGTTAGGGTTAGGGTTAGGGTTAGGGTTAGGGTGAGGGTTAGGGTTAGAGTTAGGGTTAGGGTTAGGGTTAGGTTTAGGATGAATGAACACCGCAAGAACAATCCAAGATTAGGGTTAGGGTTAGGGTTAGGATGAATGAACACTACAAGAACAATCCAAGATTAGGGTTAGGGTTAGGGTTAGGGTTAGGGTTAGGGTGAATGAACACCGCAAGAACAATCCAAGAATAGGGTTAGGGTTAGGGTTAGGGTGAATGAACACAGCAAGAACAATCCAAGAATAGGGTTAGGGTTAGGGTTAGGGTTAGGGTGAATGAACACCGCAAGAACAATCGAAGAATAGGGTTAGGGTTAGGGTTAGGGTTAGGGTTAGGGTTAGGGTTAGGGTTAGGGTTAGGGTTAGGGTTAAGGCTAGGGTTAGGGTTAGGGTTAGGGTTAGGGTTAGGGTTAGGGTTAGGGTTAGGGTTAGGATGAATGAACACTACAAGAACAATCCAAGAATAGGGTTAGGGTTAGGGTTAGGGTTAGGGTTAGGGTTAGGGTTAGGGTTAGGGTTAGGGTTAGGGTTAGGGTTAGGGTTAGGGTAAGGGTTAGGATGAATGAACACCGCAAGAACAATCCAAGATTAGGGTTAGGGTTAGGGTTAGGGTTAGGGTTAGGGTTAGGGTTAGGGTTAGGGTTAGGGTTAGGATGAATGAACACTACAAGAACAATCCAAGGTTAGGGTTAGGGTTAGTGTTAGGGTTAGGGTTAGGGTTAGGGTTAGGGTTAGGGTGAATGAACACCGCAAGAACAATCCAAGATTAGGGTTAGGGTTAGGGTTAGGGTTAGGGTTAGGGTTAGGGTTAGGGTTAGGGTTAGGGTTAGGATGAATGAACACCACAAGAACAATCCAAGATTAGGGTTAGGGTTAGGGTTAGGGTTAGCGTTAGGGTTAGGGTTAGGGTTAGGGTTAGGGTTAGGGTTAGGGTTAGGGTTAGGGTTAGGGTTAGGGTTAGGATTAGGGTTAGGGTTAGGGTTAGGGTTAGGGTTAGGGTTAGGGGTAGGGTTAGGGTGAATGAACACCGCAAGAACAATCCAAGAATAGGGTTAGGGTTATGGTTAGGGTTAGGGTTAGGGTTAGGGTTAGGGTTAGGGTTAGGGTTAGGGTTAGGGTTAGGATGAATGAACACCGCAAGAACAATCCAAGATAAGGGTTAGTGTTAGTGTTAGTGTTAGTGTTAGGGTTAGGGTTAGGGTTAGGGTTAGGATGAATGAACACCGCAAGAACAATCCAAGATTAGGGTTAGGGTTAGGGTTAGGGTTAGGGTTAGGGTTAGGGTTAGGGTTAGGGTTAGGGTTAGGGTTAGGATGAATGAACACTACAAGAACAATCCAAGATAAGGGTTAGGGTTAGGGTTAGGGTTAGGGTTAGGGTTAGAGTTAGGGTTAGGGTTAGGGTTAGGGTTAGGGTTAGGGTTAGGGTTAGGGTAAGGGTTAGGGTGAATGAACACCGCAAGAACAATCCAAGAATAGGGTTAGGGTTAGGGTTAGGGTTAGGGTTAGGGTTAGGGTTAGGGTTAGGGTTAGGGTTAGGGTTAGGGTTAGGGTTAGAGTGAATGAACACCGGAAGAACAATCCAAGAATAGGGTTAGGGTTAGGGTTAGGGTTAGGGTTAGGGTTA
>NW_028113143.1:462500-470000 GCF_964234715.1 Podarcis melisellensis | reverse complement strand
GTTAGGGTTAGGGTTAGGGTTAGGGTTAGGGTTAGGGTTAGGGTTAGGGTTAGGGTTAGGGTTAGGGTTAGAGTGAATGAACACCGGAAGAACAATCCAAGAATAGGGTTAGGGTTAGGGTTAGGGTTAGGGTGAATGAACGCTGCAAGAATAATCCAAGATAAGGGTTAGGGTTAGGGTTAGGGTTAGGTTAGGTTAGGGTTAGGGTTAGGGTTAGGGTTAGGGTTAGAGTTAGGGTTAGGGTTAGGTTTAGGATGAATGAACACCGCAAGAACAATTCAAGATTAGGGTTAGGGTTAGGGTTAGGGTTAGGGTTAGGGTTAGGGTTAGGGTTAGGGTTAGGGTTAGGATGAATGAACACTACAAGAACAATCCAAGATTAGGGTTAGGGTTAGGGTTAGGGTTAGGGTTAGGGTTAGGGTTAGGGTTAGGGTTAGGGTTAGGGTTAGGGTGAATGAACACCGCAAGAACAATCCAAGATTAGGGTTAGGGTTAGGATTAGGGTTAGGATTAGGGTTAGGGTTAGGGTTAGGATGAATGAACACTGCAAGAACAATCCAAGATTAGGGTTAGGGTTAGGGTTAGGGTTAGGGTTAGGGTGAATGAACACCGCAAGAACAATCCAAGAATAGGGTTAGGGTTAGGGTTAGGGTTAGGGTTAGGGTTAGGGTTAGGGTTAGGGTTAGGGTTAGGGTTAGGGTTAGGATTAGGGTTAGGGTTAGGGTTAGGGTAAGGGTAAGGGTTAGGGTTAGGGTTAGGGTGAATGAACACCGCAAGAACATTCCAAGAATAGGGTTAGGGTTAGGGTTAGGGTTAGGGTTAGGGTTAGGGTTAGGATGAATGAACACCACAAGAACAATCCAAGAATAGGGTTAGGGTTAGGGTTAGGGTTAGGGTTAGGGTTAGGGTTAGGGTTAGGGTTAGGATGAATGAACACCGCAAGAACAATCCAAGATAAGGGTTAGGGTTAGGGTTAGGGTTAGGGTTAGGGTTAGGGTTAGGGTTAGGGTTAGGGTGAATGAACACCGCAAGAACAATCCAAGATTAGGGTTAGGGTTAGGGTTAGGGTTAGGGTTAGGGTTAGGGTTAGGGTTAGGGTTAGGGTTAGGGTTAGGATGAATGAACACCACAAGAACAATCCAAGATTTGGGTTAGGGTTAGGGTTAGGGTTAGGGTTAGGGTGAATGAACACCGCAAGAACAATCCAAGAATAGGGTTAGGGTTAGGGTTAGGGTTAGGGTTAGGGTTAGGGTTAGGATTAGGGTTAGGGTTAGGGTTAGGGTTAGGGTTAGGGTGAATGAACACCGCAAGAACAATCCAAGAATAGGGTTAGGGTTAGGGTTAGGGTTAGGGTTAGGGTTAGGGTTAGGGTTAGGATGTATGAACACTACAAGAACAATCCAAGATAAGGGTTAGGGTTAGGGTTAGGGTTAGGGTTAGGGTTAGAGTTAGGGTTAGGGTTAGGGTTAGGGTTAGGGTTAGGGTTAGGGTTAGGGTGAATGAACACCGCAAGAACAATCGAAGAATAGGGTTAGGGTTAGGGTTAGGGTTGGGGTTAGGGTTAGGGTTAGGGTTAGGGTTAGGGTTAGAGTGAATGAACACCGGAAGAACAATCCAAGAATAGGGTTAGGGTTAGGGTTAGGGTTAGGGTTAGGGTTAGGGTTAGGGTTAGGGTTAGGTTAGGGTTAGGGTTAGGGTTAGGGTTAGGGTTAGGGTTAGGGTTAGGGTTAGGGTTAGGGTTAGGGTTAGGGTTAGGGTTAGGGTTAGGGTTAGGTTAGGGTTAGGGTTAGGGTTAGGGTTAGGGTTAGGGTTAGGGTTAGGGTTAGGGTTAGGGTTAGGGTTAGGGTTAGGGTTAGGATGAATGAACACCGCAAGAACAATCCAAGAATACGGTTAGGGTTAGGGTTAGGGTTAGGATTAGGGTTAGGGTTAGGGTTAGGGTAAGGGTTAGGGTTAGGGTTAGGGTGAATGAACACCGCAAGAACATTCCAAGAATAGGGTTAGGGTTAGGGTTAGGGTTAGGGTTAGGGTTAGGGTTAGGGTTAGGGTTAGGGTTAGGATGAATGAACACCACAAGAACAATCCAAGAATAGGGTTAGGGTTAGGGTTAGGGTTAGGGTTAGGGTTAGGGTTAGGGTTAGGGTTAGGGTTAGGGTTAGGGTTAGGGTTAGGGTTAGGGTTAGGGTGAATGAACACCGCAAGAACAATCCAAGATTAGGGTTAGGGTTAGGATTAGGGTTAGGGTTAGGGTTAGGGTTAGGATGAATGAACACTGCAAGAACAATCCAAGATTAGGGTTAGGGTTAGGGTTAGGGTTAGGGTTAGGGTTAGGGTTAGGGTTAGGGTTAGGGTTAGGGTTAGGGTTAGGGTGAATGAACACCGCAAGAACAATCCAAGAATAGGGTTAGGGTTAGGGTTAGGGTTAGGGTTAGGGTTAGGGTTAGGGTTAGGGTTAGGATTAGGGTTAGGGTTAGGGTTAGGGTAAGGGTTAGGGTTAGGGTTAGGGTGAATGAACACCGCAAGAACATTCCAAGAATAGGGTTAGGGTTAGGGTTAGGGTTAGGGTTAGGGTTAGGGTTAGGATGAATGAACACCACAAGAACAATCCAAGATTAGGGTTAGGGTTAGGGTTAGGGTTAGGGTTAGGGTTAGGGTTAGGGTTAGGGTTAGGGTTAGGGTTAGGGTGAATGAACACCGCAAGAACAATCCAAGATTAGGGTTAGGGTTAGGATTAGGGTTAGGATTAGGGTTAGGGTTAGGGTTAGGATGAATGAACACTGCAAGAACAATCCAAGATTAGGGTTAGGGTTAGGGTTAGGGTTAGGGTTAGGGTGAATGAACACCGCAAGAACAATCCAAGAATAGGGTTAGGGTTAGGGTTAGGGTTAGGGTTAGGGTTAGGGTTAGGGTTAGGGTTAGGGTTAGGGTTAGGGTTAGGGTTAGGGTTAGGGTTAGGGTTAGGGTAAGGGTAAGGGTTAGGGTTAGGGTGAATGAACACCGCAAGAACATTCCAAGAATAGGGTTAGGGTTAGGGTTAGGGTTAGGGTTAGGGTTAGGATGAATGAACACCACAAGAACAATCCAAGAATAGGGTTAGGGTTAGGGTTAGGGTTAGGGTTAGGGTTAGGGTTAGGGTTAGGATGAATGAACACCGCAAGAACAATCCAAGATAAGGGTTAGGGTTAGGGTTAGGGTTAGGGTTAGGGTTAGGGTGAATGAACACCGCAAGAACAATCCAAGATTAGGGTTAGGGTTAGGGTTAGGGTTAGGGTTAGGGTTAGGGTTAGGGTTAGGGTTAGGATGAATGAACACCACAAGAACAATCCAAGATTTGGGTTAGGGTTAGGGTTAGGGTTAGGGTTAGGGTGAATGAACACCGCAAGAACAATCCAAGAATAGGGTTAGGGTTAGGGTTAGGGTTAGGGTTAGGGTTAGGGTTAGGATTAGGGTTAGGGTTAGGATTAGGGTTAGGGTTAGGGTGAATGAACACCGCAAGAACAATCCAAGAATAGGGTTAGGGTTAGGGTTAGGGTTAGGGTTAGGGTTAGGGTTAGGATGTATGAACACTACAAGAACAATCCAAGATAAGGGTTAGGGTTAGGGTTAGGGTTAGGGTTAGGGTTAGAGTTAGGGTTAGGGTTAGGGTTAGGGTTAGGGTTAGGGTTAGGGTGAATGAACACCGCAAGAACAATCGAAGAATAGGGTTAGGGTTAGGGTTAGGGTTGGGGTTAGGGTTAGGGTTAGGGTTAGGGTTAGGGTTAGAGTGAATGAACACCGGAAGAACAATCCAAGAATAGGGTTAGGGTTAGGGTTAGGGTTAGGGTTAGGGTTAGGGTTAGGGTTAGGGTTAGGTTAGGGTTAGGGTTAGGGTTAGGGTTAGGGTTAGGGTTAGGGTTAGGGTTAGGGTTAGGGTTAGGGTTAGGGTTAGGGTTAGGATGAATGAACACCGCAAGAACAATCCAAGATTAGGGTTAGGGTTAGGGTTAGGGTTAGGGTTAGGGTTAGGGTTAGGGTTAGGGTTAGGGTTAGGGTTAGGGTTAGGGTGAATGAACACCGCAAGAACAATCCAAGAATACGGTTAGGGTTAGGGTTAGGGTTAGGGTTAGGATTAGGGTTAGGGTTAGGGTTAGGGTAAGGGTTAGGGTTAGGGTTAGGGTGAATGAACACCGCAAGAACATTCCAAGAATAGGGTTAGGGTTAGGGTTAGGGTTAGGGTTAGGGTTAGGGTTAGGGTTAGGATGAATGAACACCACAAGAACAATCCAAGAATAGGGTTAGGGTTAGGGTTAGGGTTAGGGTTAGGGTTAGGGTTAGGGTTAGGGTTAGGGTTAGGGTTAGTGTTAGGGTTAGGGTTAGGGTTAGGGTTAGGGTGAATGAACACCGCAAGAACAATCCAAGATTAGGGTTAGGGTTAGGATTAGGATTAGGGTTAGGGTTAGGGTTAGGGTTAGGATGAATGAACACTGCAAGAACAATCCAAGATTAGGGTTAGGGTTAGGGTTAGGGTTAGGGTTAGGGTTAGGGTTAGGGTTAGGGTTAGGGTTAGGGTTAGGGTGAATGAACACCGCAAGAACAATCCAAGAATAGGGTTAGGGTTAGGGTTAGGGTTAGGGTTAGGGTTAGGGTTAGGGTTAGGGTTAGGGTTAGGATTAGGGTTAGGGTTAGGGTAAGGGTTAGGGTTAGGGTTAGGGTGAATGAACACCGCAAGAACATTCCAAGAATAGGGTTAGGGTTAGGGTTAGGGTTAGGGTTAGGGTTAGGATGAATGAACACCACAAGAACAATCCAAGAATAGGGTTAGGGTTAGGGTTAGGGTTAGGGTTAGGGTTAGGGTTAGGGTTAGGGTTAGGGTTAGGGTTAGGGTTAGGATGAATGAACACCACAAGAACAATCCAAGATTAGGGTTAGGGTTAGGGTTAGGGTTAGGGTTAGGGTTAGGGTTAGGGTTAGGGTTAGGGTTAGGGTTAGGGTTAGGGTTAGGGTGAATGAACACCGCAAGAACAATCCAAGAATAGGGTTAGGGTTAGGGTTAGGGTTAGGGTTAGGGTTAGGGTTAGGATTAGGGTTAGGGTTAGGGTTAGGGTTAGGGTTAGGGTTAGGGTTAGGGTTAGGGTTAGGGTTAGGGTTAGGGTGAATGAACACCGCAAGAACAATCCAAGAATAGGGTTAGGGTTAGGGTTAGGGTTAGGGTTAGGGTTAGGGTTAGGGTTAGGGTTAGGGTTAGGATGAATGAACACCGCAAGAACAATCCAAGATAAGGGTTAGTGTTAGTGTTAGTGTTAGTGTTAGTGTTAGGGTTAGGGTTAGGGTTAGGGTTAGGGTTAGGGTTAGGGTTAGAGTTAGGGTTAGGGTTAGGGTTAGGGTTAGGGTTAGGATGTATGAACACCGCAAGAACAATCCAAGATTAGGGTTAGGGTTAGGGTTAGGGTTAGGGTTAGGGTTAGGGTTAGGGTTAGGGTTAGGGTTAGGGTTAGGGTTAGGGTTAGGATGAATGAACACTACAAGAACAATCCAAGATAAGGGTTAGGGTTAGGGTTAGGGTTAGGGTTAGGGTTAGGGTTCGGGTTAGGGTTAGGGTTAGGGTTAGGGTGAATGAACACCGCAAGAACAATCCAAGAATAGGGTTAGGGTTAGGGTTAGGGTTAGGGTTAGGGTTAGGGTTAGGGTTAGGGTTAGGGTTAGGGTTAGGGTTAGGGTTAGGGTTAGGGTTAGGGTAAGGGTTAGGGTTAGGGTTAGGGTGAATGAACACCTCAAGAACATTCCAAGAATAGGGTTAGGGTTAGGGTTAGGGTTAGGGTTAGGGTTAGGATGAATGAACACCACAAGAACAATCCAAGAATAGGGTTAGGGTTAGGGTTAGGGTTAGGGTTAGGGTTAGGGTTAGGGTTAGGGTTAGGGTTAGGGTTAGGATGAATGAACACCACAAGAACAATCCAAGATTAGGGTTAGGGTTAGGGTTAGGGTTAGGGTTAGGGTTAGGGTTAGGGTTAGGGTTAGGGTTAGGGTTAGGGTTAGGGTTAGGGTGAATGAACACCGCAAGAACAATCCAAGAATAGGGTTAGGGTTAGGGTTAGGGTTAGGGTTAGGGTTAGGGTTAGGGTTAGGGTTAGGGTTAGGGTTAGGGTTAGGGTTAGGGTTAGGGTTAGGGTTAGGGTTAGGGTTAGGGTTAGGGTTAGGGTGAATGAACACCGCAAGAACAATCCAAGAATAGGGTTAGGGTTAGGGTTAGGGTTAGGGTTAGGGTTAGGGTTAGGGTTAGGGTTAGGGTTAGGGTTAGGGTTAGGGTTAGGATGAATGAACACCGCAAGAACAATCCAAGATAAGGGTTAGTGTTAGTGTTAGTGTTAGTGTTAGTGTTAGGGTTAGGGTTAGGATGTATGAACACCGCAAGAACAATCCAAGATTAGGGTTAGGGTTAGGGTTAGGGTTAGGGTTAGGGTTAGGGTTAGGGTTAGGGTTAGGGTTAGGGTTAGGGTTAGGGTTAGGATGAATGAACACTACAAGAACAATCCAAGATAAGGGTTAGGGTTAGGGTTAGGGTTAGGGTTAGGGTTAGGGTTCGGGTTAGGGTTAGGGTTAGGGTTAGGGTGAATGAACACCGCAAGAACAATCCAAGAATAGGGTTAGGGTTAGGGTTAGGGTTAGGGTTAGGGTTAGGGTTAGGGTTAGGGTTAGGGTTAGGGTTAGGGTTAGGGTTAGGGTTAGGGTAAGGGTTAGGGTTAGGGTTAGGGTGAATGAACACCTCAAGAACATTCCAAGAATAGGGTTAGGGTTAGGGTTAGGGTTAGGGTTAGGGTTAGGATGAATGAACACCACAAGAACAATCCAAGAATAGGGTTAGGGTTAGGGTTAGGGTTAGGGTTAGGGTTAGGGTTAGGGTTAGGGTTAGGGTTAGGGTTAGGGTTAGGATGAATGAACACCACAAGAACAATCCAAGATTAGGGTTAGGGTTAGGGTTAGGGTTAGGGTTAGGGTTAGGGTTAGGGTTAGGGTTAGGGTTAGGGTTAGGGTTAGGGTGAATGAACACCGCAAGAACAATCCAAGAATAGGGTTAGGGTTAGGGTTAGGGTTAGGGTTAGGGTTAGGGTTAGGGTTAGGGTTAGGGTTAGGGTTAGGGTTAGGGTTAGGGTTAGGGTTAGGGTTAGGGTGAATGAACACCGCAAGAACAATCCAAGAATAGGGTTAGGGTTAGGGTTAGGGTTAGGGTTAGGGTTAGGGTTAGGGTTAGGGTTAGGGTTAGGGTTAGGGTTAGGATGAATGAACACCGCAAGAACAATCCAAGATAAGGGTTAGTGTTAGTGTTAGTGTTAGTGTTAGTGTTAGGGTTAGGGTTAGGGTTAGGGTTAGGGTTAGGGTTAGGGTTAGGGTTAGAGTTAGGGTTAGGGTTAGGGTTAGGGTTAGGGTTAGGATGTATGAACACCGCAAGAACAATCCAAGATTAGGGTTAGGGTTAGGGTTAGGGTTAGGGTTAGGGTTAGGGTTAGGGTTAGGGTTAGGGTT
>NW_028113143.1:435000-442500 GCF_964234715.1 Podarcis melisellensis | reverse complement strand
TAGGGTTAGGGTTAGGGTTAGGTTTAGGATGAATGAACACCGCAAGAACAATTCAAGATTAGGGTTAGGGTTAGGGTTAGGGTTAGGGTTAGGGTTAGGGTTAGGATGAATGAACACTACAAGAACAATCCAAGATTAGGGTTAGGGTTAGGGTTAGGGTTAGGGTTAGGGTTAGGGTTAGGGTTAGGGTTAGGGTTAGGGTGAATGAACACCGCAAGAACAATCCAAGATTAGGGTTAGGGTTAGGATTAGGGTTAGGGTTAGGGTTAGGGTTAGGGTTAGGGTTAGGATGAATGAACACCGCAAGAACAATCCAAGATTAGGGTTAGGGTTAGGGTTAGGGTTAGGGTTAGGGTTAGGGTGAATGAACACCGCAAGAACAATCCAAGAATACGGTTAGGGTTAGGGTTAGGGTTAGGGTTAGGGTTAGGGTTAGGGTTAGGGTTAGGATTAGGATTAGGGTTAGGGTTAGGGTTAGGGTAAGGGTTAGGGTTAGGGTTAGGGTGAATGAACACCGCAAGAACATTCCAAGAATAGGGTTAGGGTTAGGGTTAGGGTTAGGGTTAGGGTTAGGGTTAGGGTTAGGGTTAGGATGAATGAACACCACAAGAACAATCCAAGAATAGGGTTAGGGTTAGGGTTAGGGTTAGGGTTAGGGTTAGGGTTACGGTTAGGATGAATGAACACCGCAAGAACAATCCAAGATAAGGGTTAGGGTTAGGGTTAGGGTTAGGGTTAGGGTTAGGGTTGGGGTTAGGGTTAGGGTTAGGGTTAGGATTAGGGTTAGGGTTAGGGTTAGGGTAAGGGTTAGGGTTAGGGTTAGGGTGAATGAACACCGCAAGAACATTCCAAGAATAGGGTTAGGGTTAGGGTTAGGGTTAGGGTTAGGGTTAGGGTTAGGGTTAGGGTTAGGGTTAGGGTTAGGGTTAGGATGAATGAACACCACAAGAACAATCCAAGAATAGGGTTAGGGTTAGGGTTAGGGTTAGGGTTAGGGTTAGGGTTAGGGTTAGGGTTAGGGTGAATGAACACCGCAAGAACAATCCAAGATTAGGGTTAGGGTTAGGATTAGGATTAGGGTTAGGATTAGGATTAGGGTTAGGGTTAGGGTTAGGATGAATTAACACTGCAAGAACAATCCAAGATTAGGGTTAGGGTTAGGGTTAGGGTTAGGGTTAGGGTTAGGGTTAGGGTTAGGATTAGGGTTAGGGTTAGGGTTAGGGTTAGGGTTAGGGTTAGGGTTAGGGTTAGGGTTAGGGTTAGGGTGAATGAACACCGCAAGAACAATCCAAGAATAGGGTTAGGGTTAGGGTTAGGGTTAGGGTTAGGGTTAGGGTTAGGGTTAGGGTTAGGGTTAGGGTTAGGGTTAGGGTTAGGGTTAGGGTGAATGAACACCGCAAGAACAATCCAAGATTAGGGTTAGGGTTAGGGTTAGGGTTAGGGTTAGGGTTAGGGTTAGGATGAATGAACACCACAAGAACAATCCAAGATTAGGGTTAGGGTTAGGGTTAGGGTTAGGGTTAGGGTTAGGGTTAGGGTTAGGGTTAGGGTTAGGGTTAGGGTTAGGGTTAGGGTTAGGGTGAATGAACACCGCAAGAACAATCCAAGAATAGGGTTAGGGTTAGGGTTAGGGTTAGGGTTAGGGTTAGGGTTAGGGTTAGGGTTAGGGTTAGGGTTAGGGTTAGGATGAATGAACACCACAAGAACAATCCAAGATTAGGGTTAGGGTTAGGGTTAGGGTTAGGGTTAGGGTTAGGGTTAGGGTTAGGGTTAGGGTTAGGTTAGGTTAGGTTAGGGTTAGGGTTAGGGTTAGGGTTAGGGTTAGGGTTAGGGTTAGGGTTAGGGTTAGGGTTAGGGTTAGGGTTAGGGTTAGGCTTAGAGTTAGGGTTAGGGTTAGGGTTAGGTTTAGGATGAATGAACACCGCAAGAACAATTCAAGATTAGGGTTAGGGTTAGGGTTAGGGTTAGGGTTAGGGTTAGGATGAATGAACACTACAAGAACAATCCAAGATTAGGGTTAGGGTTAGGGTTAGGGTAGGGTTAGGGTTAGGGTTAGGGTTAGGGTTAGGGTGAATGAACACCGCAAGAACAATCCAAGATTAGGGTTAGGGTTAGGATTAGGGTTAGGGTTAGGGTTAGGGTTAGGGTTAGGGTTAGGGTTAGGATGAATGAACACCGCAAGAACAATCCAAGATTAGGGTTAGGGTTAGGGTTAGGGTTAGGGTTAGGGTTAGGGTTAGGGTTAGGGTGAATGAACACCGCAAGAACAATCCAAGAATACGGTTAGGGTTAGGGTTAGGGTTAGGGTTAGGATTAGGGTTAGGGTTAGGGTTAGGGTTAGGATTAGGATTAGGGTTAGGGTTAGGGTTAGGGTAAGGGTTAGGGTTAGGGTTAGGGTGAATGAACACCGCAAGAACATTCCAAGAATAGGGTTAGGGTTAGGGTTAGGGTTAGGGTTAGGGTTAGGGTTAGGGTTAGGGTTAGGGTTAGGGTTAGGATGAATGAACACCACAAGAACAATCCAAGAATAGGGTTAGGGTTAGGGTTAGGGTTAGGGTTAGGGTTAGGGTTAGGGTTAGGGTTAGGGTTAGGGTTAGGGTTAGGGTTAGGATGAATGAACACCGCAAGAACAATCCAAGATAAGGGTTAGGGTTAGGGTTAGGGTTAGGGTTAGGGTTAGGGTTGGGGTTAGGGTTAGGGTTAGGGTTAGGGTTAGGGTTAGGGTTAGGGTTAGGGTTAGGGTTAGGGTTAGGGTTAGGATGAATGAACACCGCAAGAACAATCCAAGATAAGGGTTAGGGTTAGGGTTAGGGTTAGGGTTAGGGTTAGGGTTAGGGTTAGGGTTAGGGTTAGGGTTAGGGTTAGGGTTAGGGTTAGGGTTAGGGTTAGGATGAATGAACACCGCAAGAACAATCCAAGATTAGGGTTAGGTTTAGGTTTAGGGTTAGGGTTAGGGTTAGGGTTAGGGTTAGGGTTAGGGTTAGGGTTAGGATGAATGAACACTACAAGAACAATGCAAGATTAGGGTTAGGGTTAGGGTTAGGGTTAGGGTTAGGGTTAGGGTTAGGTTAGGTTAGGTTAGGGTTAGGGTTAGGGTTAGGGTTAGGGTTAGGGTTAGGCTTAGAGTTAGGGTTAGGGTTAGGGTTAGGTTTAGGATGAATGAACACCGCAAGAACAATTCAAGATTAGGGTTAGGGTTAGGGTTAGGGTTAGGGTTAGGGTTAGGGTTAGGGTTAGGATGAATGAACACTACAAGAACAATCCAAGATTAGGGTTAGGGTTAGGGTTAGGGTTAGGGTTAGGGTTAGGGTTAGGGTTAGGGTTAGGGTGAATGAACACCGCAAGAACAATCCAAGATTAGGGTTAGGGTTAGGATTAGGGTTAGGGTTAGGGTTAGGGTTAGGGTTAGGGTTAGGATGAATGAACACCGCAAGAACAATCCAAGATTAGGGTTAGGGTTAGGGTTAGGGTTAGGGTTAGGGTGAATGAACACCGCAAGAACAATCCAAGAATACGGTTAGGGTTAGGGTTAGGGTTAGTGTTAGGGTTAGGGTTAGGGTTAGGATTAGGGTTAGGGTTAGGGTTAGGGTAAGGGTTAGGGTTAGGGTTAGGGTGAATGAACACCGCAAGAACATTCCAAGAATAGGGTTAGGGTTAGGGTTAGGGTTAGGGTTAGGATGAATGAACACCACAAGAACAATCCAAGAATAGGGTTAGGGTTAGGGTTAGGGTTAGGGTTAGGGTTAGGGTAGGGTTAGGGTTAGGGTTAGGGTTAGGGTTAGGGTGAATGAACACCGCAAGAACAATCCAAGATTAGGGTTAGGGTTAGGATTAGGGTTAGGATTAGGGTTAGGGTTAGGGTTAGGGTTAGGATGAATGAACACTGCAAGAACAATCCAAGATTAGGGTTAGGGTTAGGGTTAGGGTTAGGGTTAGGGTTAGGGTTAGGGTTAGGGTTAGGGTTAGGATGAATGAACACCACAAGAACAATCCAAGAATAGGGTTAGGGTTAGGGTTAGGGTTAGTGTTAGGGTTAGGGTTAGGGTTAGGGTTAGGGTTAGGGTTAGGGTTAGGGTGAATGAACACCGCAAGAACAATCCAAGATTAGGGTTAGGGTTAGGATTAGGGTTAGGATTAGGGTTAGGGTTAGGGTTAGGGTTAGGATGAATGAACACTGCAAGAACAATCCAAGATTAGGGTTAGGGTTAGGGTTAGGGTTAGGGTTAGGGTTAGGGTTAGGGTTAGGGTTAGGGTTAGGGTTAGGGTGAATGAACACCGCAAGAACAATCCAAGAATAGGGTTAGGGTTAGGGTTAGGGTTAGGGTTAGGGTTAGGGTTAGGGTTAGGGTTAGGGTTAGGGTTAGGGTAAGGGTTAGGGTTAGGGTTAGGGTGAATGAACACCGCAAGAACATTCCAAGAATAGGGTTAGGGTTAGGGTTAGGGTTAGGGTTAGGGTTAGGGTTAGGGTTAGGATGAATGAACACCACAAGAACAATCCAAGAATAGGGTTAGGGTTAGGGTTAGGGTTAGGGTTAGGGTTAGGGTTAGGGTTAGGGTTAGTGTTAGGGTTAGGGTTAGGGTTAGGGTTAGGATGAATGAACACCGCAAGAACAATCCAAGATAAGGGTTAGGGTTAGGGTTAGGGTTAGGGTTAGGGTTAGGGTTAGGGTTAGGGTTAGGGTTAGGGTTAGGGTGAATGAACACCGCAAGAACAATCCAAGATTAGGGTTAGGGTTAGGGTTAGGGTTAGGGTTAGGGTTAGGGTTAGGGTTAGGGTTAGGGTTAGGATGAATGAACACCACAAGAACAATCCAAGATTAGGGTTAGGGTTAGGGTTAGGGTTAGGGTTAGGGTTAGGGTTAGGGTTAGGGTGAATGAACACTGCAAGAACAATCCAAGAATAGGGTTAGGGTTAGGGTTAGGGTTAGGGTTAGGGTTAGGGTTAGGGTTAGGGTTAGGGTTAGGGTTAGGATGAATGAACACCACAAGAACAATCCAAGATTAGGGTTAGGGTTAGGGTTAGGGTTAGGGTTAGGGTTAGGGTTAGGGTTAGGTTAGGTTAGGGTTAGGGTTAGGGTTAGGGTTAGGGTTAGGGTTAGGGTTAGGGTTAGGCTTAGAGTTAGGGTTAGGGTTAGGGTTAGGGTTAGGTTTAGGATGAATGAACACCGCAAGAACAATTCAAGATTAGGGTTAGGGTTAGGGTTAGGGTTAGGGTTAGGGTTAGGGTTAGGGTTAGGATGAATGAACACTACAAGAACAATCCAAGATTAGGGTTAGGGTTAGGGTTAGGGTTAGGGTTAGGGTTAGGGTTAGGGTTAGGGTGAATGAACACCGCAAGAACAATCCAAGATTAGGGTTAGGGTTAGGATTAGAGTTAGGGTTAGGGTTAGGGTTAGGGTTAGGGTTAGGGTTAGGGTTAGGGTTAGGATGAATGAACACCGCAAGAACAATCCAAGATTAGGGTTAGGGTTAGGGTTAGGGTTAGGGTTAGGGTTAGGGTTAGGGTTAGGGTGAATGAACACCGCAAGAACAATCCAAGAATACGGTTAGGGTTAGGGTTAGGGTTAGGGTTAGGGTTAGGGTTAGGGTTAGGGTTAGGGTTAGGATTAGGATTAGGGTTAGGGTTAGGGTTAGGGTAAGGGTTAGGGTTAGGGTTAGGGTGAATGAACACCGCAAGAACATTCCAAGAATAGGGTTAGGGTTAGGGTTAGGGTTAGGGTTAGGGTTAGGGTTAGGGTTAGGGTTAGGGTTAGGGTTAGGATGAATGAACACCACAAGAACAATCCAAGAATAGGGTTAGGGTTAGGGTTAGGGTTAGGGTTAGGGTTGGGGTTAGGGTTAGGGTTAGGATGAATGAACACCGCAAGAGCAATCCAAGATAAGGGTTAGGGTTAGGGTTAGGGTTAGGGTTAGGGTTAGGGTTAGGGTTAGGGTTGGGGTTAGGGTTAGGGTTAGGGTTAGGGTTAGGGTTAGGGTTAGGGTTAGGGTTAGGGTTAGGATGAATGAACACCGCAAGAACAATCCAAGATAAGGGTTAGGGTTAGGGTTAGGGTTAGGGTTAGGGTTAGGGTTAGGGTTAGGGTTAGGGTTAGGGTTAGGGTTAGGGTTAGGATGAATGAACACCACAAGAACAATCCAAGATTAGGGTTAGGTTTAGGTTTAGGTTTAGGGTTAGGGTTAGGGTTAGGGTTAGGGTTAGGGTTAGGGTTAGGGTTAGGGTTAGGGTTAGGGTTAGGATGAATGAACACTACAAGAACAATGCAAGATTAGGGTTAGGGTTAGGGTTAGGGTTAGGGTTAGGGTTAGGGTTAGGGTTAGGGTTAGGGTTAGGGTTAGGATGAATGAACACCGAAAAACAATCCAAGATAAGGGTTAGGGTTAGGGTTAGGGTTAGGGTTAGGGTTAGGGTTAGGGTTAGGGTTAGGGTTAGGGTTAGGATGAATGAACACCGCAAGAACAATCCAAGATTAGGGTTAGGGTTAGGGTTAGGGTTAGGGTTAGGGTTAGGGTTAGGGTTAGGGTTAGGGTTAGGGTGAATGAACACCGCAAGAACAATCCAAGAATAGGGTTAGGGTTAGGGTTAGGGTTAGGGTTAGGGTTAGGGTTAGGGTTAGGGTGAATGAACACCGCAAGAACAATCCAAGAATAGGGTTAGGGTTAGGGTTAGGGTTAGGGTTAGGGTTAGGGTTAGGGTTAGGGTTAGGGTTAGGGTTAGGGTTAGGGTTAGGGTTAGGATGAATGAACACTACAAGAACAATCCAAGAATAGGGTTAGGGTTAGGGTTAGGGTTAGGGTTAGGGTTAGGGTTAGGGTTAGGGTTAGGGTTAGGGTTAGGGTTAGGGTTAGGATGAATGAACACCGCAAGAACAATCCAAGATTAGGGTTAGGGTTAGGGTTAGGGTTAGGGTTAGGGTTAGGGTTAGGGTTAGGGTTAGGGTTAGGGTTAGGGTTAGGGTTAGGGTTAGGGTTAGGGTTAGGATGAATGAACACCGCAAGAACAATCCAAGATTAGGGTTAGGGTTAGGGTTAGGGTTAGGGTTAGGGTTAGGGTTAGGATGAATGAACACTACAAGAACAATCCAAGGTTAGGGTTAGGGTTAGGGTTAGGGTTAGGGTTAGGGTTAGGGTTAGGGTTAGGGTTAGGGTGAATGAACACCACAAGAACAATCCAAGATTAGGGTTAGGGTTAGGGTTAGAGTTAGGGTTAAGGTTAGGGTTAGGATTAGGATTAGGATTAGGGTTAGGGTTAGGATTAGGGTTAGGGTTAGGGTTAGGGTTAGGGTTAGGGTTAGGGTTAGGGTGAATGAACACCGCAAGAACAATCCAAGAATAGGGTTAGGGTTAGGGTTAGGGTTAGGGTTAGGGTTAGGGTTAGGGTTAGGGTTAGGGTTAGGGTTAGGGTTAGGGTTAGGGTTAGGGTTAGGGTTAGGATGAATGAACACGGCAAGAACAATCCAAGATAAGGGTTAGTGTTAGTGTTAGTGTTAGGGTTAGGGTTAG
>NW_028113143.1:422500-425000 GCF_964234715.1 Podarcis melisellensis | reverse complement strand
TTAGGGTTAGGGTTAGGGTTAGGGTTAGGGTTAGGGTTAGGGTTAGGATGAATGAACACCACAAGAACAATCCAAGATTAGGGTTAGGGTTAGGGTTAGGGTTAGGGTTAGGGTTAGGGTTAGGGTTAGGGTTAGGGTTAGGGTGAATGAACACCGCAAGAACAATCCAAGAATAGGGTTAGGGTTAGGGTTAGGGTTAGGGTTAGGGTTAGGGTTAGGCTTAGGGTTAGGGTTAGGGTTAGGGTTAGGGTGAATGAACACCGCAAGAACAATCCAAGAATAGGGTTAGGGTTAGGGTTAGGGTTAGGGTTAGGGTTAGGATGAATGAACACCGCAAGAACAATCCAAGATAAGGGTTAGTGTTAGGGTTAGGGTTAGGGTTAGGGTTAGGGTTAGGGTTAGGGTTAGGGTTAGGGTTAGGTTTAGGATGAATGAACACCGCAAGTACAATCCAAGATTAGGGTTAGGGTTAGGGTTAGGGTTAGGATGAATGAACACTACAAGAACAATCCAAGATAAGGGTTAGGGTTAGGGTTAGGGTTAGGGTTAGGGTTAGGGTTAGGGTTAGGGTTAGGGTTAGGGTTAGGGTTAGGGTTAGGGTAAGGGTAAGGGTTAGGGTGAATGAACACCGCAAGAACAATCCAAGAATAGGGTTAGGGTTAGGGTTAGGGTTAGGGTTAGGGTTAGGGTTAGGGTTAGGGTTAGGGTTAGGGTTAGAGTGAATGAACACCGGAAGAACAATCCAAGAATAGGGTTAGGGTTAGGGTTAGGGTTCGGGTTCGGGTTCGGGTTAGGGTTAGGGTTAGGGTTAGGATTAGGTTTAGGGTTAGGGTTAGGGTTAGGGTTAGGGTTAGGGTTAGGGTTAGGGTTAGGGTTAGGATGAATGAACACCGCAAGAACAATCCAAGATTAGGGTTAGGGTTAGGGTTAGGGTTAGGATGAATGAACACTACAAGAACAATCCAAGATTAGGGTTAGGGTTAGGGTTAGGGTTAGGGTTAGGGTTAGGGTTAGGGTTAGGGTTAGGGTTAGGGTGAATGAACACCGCAAGAACAATCCAAGATTAGGGTTAGGGTTAGGATTAGGATTAGGGTTAGGGTTAGGGTTAGGGTTAGGGTTAGGGTTAGGGTTAGGGTTAGGATGAATGAACACCGCAAGAACAATCCAAGATTAGGGTTAGGGTTAGGGTGAATGAACACCGCAAGAATAATCCAAGAATAGGGTTAGGGTTAGGGTTAGGGTTAGGGTTAGGGTTAGGGTTAGGGTTAGGATTAGGGTTAGGGTTAGGGTTAGGGTTAGGGTAAGGGTTAGGGTTAGGGTTAGGGTGAATGAACACCGCAAGAACAATCCAAGAATAGGGTTAGGGTTAGGGTTAGGGTTAGGGTTAGGGTTAGGGTTAGGGTTAGGGTTAGGGTTAGGGTTAGGGTTAGGGTTAGGGTTAGGGTTAGGGTTAGGGTTAGGTTTAGGATGAATGAACACCGCAAGAACAATCCAAGATTAGGGTTAGGATTAGGGTTAGGGTTAGGGTTAGGGTTAGGGTTAGGGTTAGGGTTAGGATGAATGAACACTACAAGAACAATCCAAGATTAGGGTTAGGGTTAGGGTTAGGGTTAGGGTTAGGGTTAGGGTTAGGGTTAGGGTTAGGGTTAGGGTTAGGGTTAGGGTGAATGAACACCGCAAGAACAATCCAAGATTAGGGTTAGGGTTAGGGTTAGGGTTAGGGTTAGGGTTAGGGTTAGGGTTAGGGTTAGGGTTACGGTTAGGGTTAGGGTTAGGGTTAGGGTGAATGAACACCGCAAGAACAATCCAAGAATAGGGTTAGGGTTAGGGTTAGGGTTAGGGTTAGGGTTAGGGTTAGGGTTAGGGTGAATGAACACCGCAAGAACAATCCAAGAATAGGGTTAGGGTTAGGGTTAGGGTTAGGGTTAGGGTTAGGGTTAGGGTTAGGGTTAGGGTTACGGTTAGGATGAATGAACACCCCAAGAACAATCCAAGATTAGGGTTAGGGTTAGGGTTAGGGTTAGGGTTAGGATGAATGAACACTACAAGAACAATCCAAGAATAGGGTTAGGGTTAGGGTTAGGGTTAGGGTTAGGGTTAGGGTTAGGGTTAGGGTTAGGGTTAGGGTTAGGGTTAGGGTTAGGATGAATGAACACCGCAAGAACAATCCAAGATTAGGGTTAGGGTTAGGGTTTGGGTTAGGGTTAGGGTTAGGGTTAGGGTTAGGGTTAGGGTTAGGGTTAGGGTTAGGGTTAGGTTGAATGAACACTACAAGAACAATCCAAGGTTAGGGTTAGGGTTAGGGTTAGGGTTAGGGTTAGGGTTAGGGTTAGGGTTAGGGTTAGGGTTAGGGTTAGGGTGAATGAACACCGGAAGAACAATCCAAGATTAGGGTTAGGGTTAGGGTTAGGGTTAGGGTTAGGGTTAGGGTTAGGGTTAGGGTTAGGGTTAGGGTTAGGATGAATGAACACCACAAGAACAATCCTAGATTAGGGTTAGG
>NW_028113143.1:412500-415000 GCF_964234715.1 Podarcis melisellensis | reverse complement strand
TAGGGTTAGGGTTAGGATGAATGAACACTACAAGAACAATCCAAGATTAGGGTTAGGGTTAGGGTTAGGGTTAGGGTTAGGGTTAGGGTTAGGGTTAGGGTTAGGGTGAATGAACACCGCAAGAACAATCCAAGATTAGGGTTAGGGTTAGGGTTAGGGTTAGGGTTAGGGTTAGGGTTAGGGTTAGGGTTAGCGTTCGGGTTAGGGTTAGGGTTAGGGTTAGGGTGAATGAACACCGCAAGAACAATCCAAGAATAGGGTTAGGGTTAGGGTTAGGGTTAGGGTTAGGGTTAGGGTTAGGGTTAGGGTTAGGGTTAGGGTTAGGGTTAGGGTGAATGAACACCGCAAGAACAATCCAAGAATAGGGTTAGGGTTAGGGTTAGGGTTAGGGTTAGGGTTAGGGTTAGGGTTAGGGTTAGGGTTAGGATGAATGAACACCGCAAGAACTATCCAAGATTAGGGTTAGGGTTAGGGTTAGGGTTAGGGTTAGGGTGAATGAACACCGGAAGAACAATCCAAGATTAGGGTTAGGGTTAGGGTTAGGGTTAGGGTTAGGGTTAAGGTTAGGGTTAGGGTTAGGGTTAGGATGAATGAACACCACAAGAACAATCCTAGATTAAGGTTAGGGTTAGGGTTAGGGTTAGGGTTAGGGTTAGGGTTAGGGTTAGGGTTAGGGTTAGGGTGAATGAACACCGCAAGAACAATCCAAGAATAGGGTTAGGGTTGGGGTTAGGGCTAGGGTTGGGGTTAGGGTTAGGGTTAGGGTTAGGGTTAGGGTTAGGGTTAGGGTTAGGATGAATGAACACTACAAGAACAATCCAAGATTAGGGTTAGGGTTAGGGTTAGGGTTAGGGTTAGGGTTAGGGTTAGGGTTAGGGTTAGGGTTAGGGTTAGGGTGAATGAACACCGCAAGAACAATCCAAGATTAGGGTTAGGGTTAGGGTTAGGGTTAGGGTTAGGGTTAGGGTTAGGGTTAGGGTTAGCGTTCGGGTTAGGGTTAGGGTTAGGGTTAGGGTGAATGAACACCGCAAGAACAATCCAAGAATAGGGTTAGGGTTAGGGTTAGGGTTAGGGTTAGGGTTAGGGTTAGGGTTAGGGTTAGGGTTAGGGTTAGGGTGAATGAACACCGCAAGAACAATCCAAGAATAGGGTTAGGGTTAGGGTTAGGGTTAGGGTTAGGGTTAGGGTTAGGGTTAGGGTTAGGATGAATGAACACCGCAAGAACTATCCAAGATTAGGGTTAGGGTTAGGGTTAGGGTTAGGGTTAGGGTTAGGGTTAGGATGAATGAACACTACAAGAACAATCCAAGAATAGGGTTAGGGTTAGGGTTAGGGTTAGGGTTAGGGTTAGGGTTAGGGTTAGGGTTAGGGTTAGGGTTAGGGTTAGGGTTAGGGTTAGGATGAATGAACACCGCAAGAACAATCCAAGATTAGGGTTAGGGTTAGGGTTTGGGTTAGGGTTAGGGTTAGGGTTAGGGTTAGGGTTAGGGTTAGGGTTAGGTTGAATGAACACTACAAGAACAATCCAAGGTTAGGGTTAGGGTTAGGGTTCGGGTTAGGGTTAGGGTTAGGGTTAGGGTTAGGGTTAGGGTTAGGGTGAATGAACACCGGAAGAACAATCCAAGATTAGGGTTAGGGTTAGGGTTAGGGTTAGGGTTAGGGTTAGGGTTACGGTTAGGGTTAGGGTTAGGGTTAGGGTTAGGGTTAGGGTTAGGGTTAGGGTTAGGGTGAATGAACACCGCAAGAACAATCCAAGAATAGGGTTAGGGTTGGGGTTAGGGCTAGGGTTAGGGTTAGGATTAGGGTTAGGGTTAGGGTTAGGGTTACGGTTAGGGTTAGGGTTAGGGTGAATGAACACCGCAAGAACAATCCAAGAATAGGGTTAGGGTTAGGGTTAGGGTTAGGGTTAGGGTTAGGGTTAGGGTTAGGTTTAGGATGAATGAACACCGCAAGAACAATCCAAGATTAGGGTTAGGATTAGGGTTAGGGTTAGGGTTGGGGTTAGGGTTAGGGTTAGGGTTAGGGTTAGGGTTAGGGTTAGGGTTAGGATGAATGAACACTACAAGAACAATCCAAGATTAGGGTTAGGGTTAGGGTTAGGGTTAGGGTTAGGGTTAGGGTTAGGGTTAGGGTGAATGAACACCGCAAGAACAATCCAAGATTAGGGTTAGGGTTAGGGTTAGGGTTAGGGTTAGGGTTAGGGTTAGGGTTAGCGTTCGGGTTAGGGTTAGGGTTAGGGTTAGGGTGAATGAACACCGCAAGAACAATCCAAGAATAGGGTTAGGGTTAGGGTTAGGGTTAGGGTTAGGGTTAGGGTTAGGGTTAGGGTTAGGGTTAGGGTTAGGGTGAATGAACACCGCAAGAACAATCCAAGAATAGGGTTAGGGTTAGGGTTAGGGTTAGGGTTAGGGTTAGGGTTAGGGTTAGGGTTAGGGTTAGGATGAATGAACACCGCAAGAACTATCCAAGATTAGGGTTAGGGTTAGGGTTAGGGTTAGGG
>NW_028113143.1:387500-390000 GCF_964234715.1 Podarcis melisellensis | reverse complement strand
GGGTTAGGGTTGGGGTTAGGGTTAGGGTTAGGGTTAGGGTTAGGGTTAGGGTTAGGGTTAGGGTTAGGGTTAGGGTTAGGGTTAGGGTTAGGGTTAGGGTTAGGGTTAGGGTTAGGGTTAGGGTTAGGCTTAGGGTTAGGGTTAGGGTTAGGGTTAGGATGAATGAAGACCGCAAGAACAATCCAAGATTAGGGTTAGGGTTAGGGTTAGGATTAGGGTTAGGGTTAGGGTTAGGGTTAGGGTTAGGGTTAGGGTGAATGAACACCGCAAGAACAATCCAAGATTAGGGTTAGGGTTAGGGTTAGGGTTAGGGTTAGGGTTAAGGTTAAGGTTAAGGTTAGGGTTGGGGTTAGGGTTAGGGTTAGGGTTAGGGTTAGGGTTAGGGTTAGGGTTAGGGTTAGGGTTAGGATGAATGAACACCGCAAGAACAATCCAAGATTAGGGTTAGGGTTAGGGTTAGGGTTAGGGTTAGGGTTAGGGTTAGGGTTAGGGTTAGGATGAATGAACACCACAAGAACAATCCAAGATTAGGGTTAGGGTTAGGGTTAGGGTTAGGGTTAGGGTTAGGGTTAGGGTTAGGGTTAGGGTTAGGGTAAGGGTTAGGGTTAGAGTTAGGGTGAATGAACACCGCACGAACAATCCAAGAATAGGGTTAGGGTTAGGGTTAGGGTTAGGGTTAGGGTTAGGGTTAGGGTTAGGGTTAGGGTTAGGGTGAATGAACACCGCAAGAACAATCCAAGAATAGGGTTAGGGTTAGGGTTAGGGTTAGGGTTAGGGTGAATGAACACCACAAGAACAATCCAAAATTAGGGTTAGGGTTAGGGTAAGGGTTAGGGTTAGGGTTAGGGTTGGGGTTAGGGTTAGGGTTGGGGTTAGGGTTAGGGTTAGGGTTAGGGTTAGGGTTAGGGTTAGGGTTAGGGTTAGGGTTAGGGTTAGGGTTAGGGTTAGGGTTAGGGTTAGGATGAATGAACACCGCAAGAACAATCCAAGATAAGGGTTAGTGTTAGTGTTAGTGTTAGTGTTAGTGTTAGGGTTAGGGTTAGGGTTAGGGTTAGGGTTAGGGTTAGGGTTAGGGGTAGGGTTAGGGTTAGGGTTAGGGTTAGGGTTAGGATGAATGAACACCGCAAGAACAATCCACGATTAGGGTTAGGGTTAGGGAAAGTGTTAGGGTTAGGGTTAGGGTTAGGGTTAGGGTTAGGGTTAGGGTTAGGGTTAGGGTTAGAGTTAGGGTTAGGGTTAGGTTTAGGATGAATGAACACCGCAAGAACAATCCAAGATTAGGGTTAGGGTTAGGGTTAGGGTTAGGGTTAGGGTTAGGGTTAGGGTTAGGATGAATGAACACTACAAGAACAATCCAAGATTAGGGTTAGGGTTAGGGTTAGGGTTAGGGTGAATGAACACCGCAAGAACAATCCAAGAATAGGCTTAGGGTTAGGGTTAGGGTTAGGGTTAGGGTTAGGGTTAGGGTTAGGGTTAGGGTTAGGGTTAGGGTTAGGGTTAGGGTTAGGGTTAGGGTTAGGGTTAGGGTTAAAGTTAGGGTTAGGGTTAGGTTTAGGATGAATGAACACCGCAAGAACAATCCAAGATTAGGGTTAGGGTTAGGGTTAGGGTTAGGGTTAGGGTTAGGGTTAGGGTTAGGATGAATGAACACTACAAGAACAATCCAAGATTAGGGTTAGGGTTAGGGTTAGGGTTAGGGTGAATGAACACCGCAAGAACAATCCAAGATTAGGGTTAGGGTTAGGGTTAGGGTTAGGGTTAGGGTTAGGGTTAGGGTTAGGGTTAGGGTTAGGGTAAGGGTAAGGGTTAGGGTTAGGGTTAGGGTTAAGGTGAATGAACACCGCAAGAACAATCCAAGAATAGGGTTAGGGTTAGGGTTAGGGTTAGGGTTAGGGTTAGGGTTAGGGTTAGGGTTAGGGTTAGGGTTAGGGTTAGAGTTAGGGTTAGGTTTAGGATGAATGAACACCGCAAGAACAATCCAAGATTAGGGTTAGGGTTAGGGTTAGGGTTAGGGTTAGGGTTAGGGTTAGGGTTCAGGTTAGGGTTAGGGTTAGGGTTAGGGTTAGGGTTAGGATGAATGAACACTACAAGAACAATCCAAGATTAGGGTTAGGGTTAGGGTTAGGGTGAATGAACACCGCAAGAACAATCCAAGAGTAGGGTTAGGGTTAGGGGTAGGGTTAGGGTTAGGTTTAGGGTTAGGGTTAGGATTAGGGTTAGGGTTAGGGTTAGAGTTAGGGTTAGGATGAATGAACACTACAAGAACAATCCAAGATTAGGGTTAGGGTTAGGGTTAGGGTTAGGGTTAGGGTTAGGGTTAGGGTTAGGGTTAGGGTTAGGGTTAGGGTGAATGAACACCGCAAGAACAATCCAAGATTAGGGTTAGGGTTAGGGTTAGGGTTAGGGTTAGGGTTAGGGTTAGGGTTAGGGTTGGGGTTAGGGTTAGGGTTAGGGTTAGGGTTAGGGTTAGGGTTAGGGTTAGGATGAATGAATACCGCAA
>NW_028113143.1:377500-380000 GCF_964234715.1 Podarcis melisellensis | reverse complement strand
TAGGGTTAGGGTTAGGGTTAGGGTTAGGGTTAGGGTTAGGGTTAGGGTTAGGGTTAGGGTAAGGGTAAGGGTTAGGGTTAGGGTTAGGGTTAAGGTGAATGAACACCGCAAGAACAATCCAAGAATAGGGTTAGGGTTAGGGTTAGGGTTAGGGTTAGGGTTAGGGTTAGGGTTAGGGTTAGGGTTAGGGTTAGGGTTAGAGTTAGGGTTAGGTTTAGGATGAATGAACACCGCAAGAACAATCCAAGATTAGGGTTAGGGTTAGGGTTAGGGTTAGGGTTAGGGTTAGGGTTAGGGTTCAGGTTAGGGTTAGGGTTAGGGTTAGGGTTAGGGTTAGGATGAATGAACACTACAAGAACAATCCAAGATTAGGGTTAGGGTTAGGGTTAGGGTGAATGAACACCGCAAGAACAATCCAAGAGTAGGGTTAGGGTTAGGGGTAGGGTTAGGGTTAGGTTTAGGGTTAGGGTTAGGATTAGGGTTAGGGTTAGGGTTAGAGTTAGGGTTAGGATGAATGAACACTACAAGAACAATCCAAGATTAGGGTTAGGGTTAGGGTTAGGGTTAGGGTTAGGGTTAGGGTTAGGGTTAGGGTTAGGGTTAGGGTTAGGGTGAATGAACACCGCAAGAACAATCCAAGATTAGGGTTAGGGTTAGGGTTAGGGTTAGGGTTAGGGTTAGGGTTAGGGTTAGGGTTGGGGTTAGGGTTAGGGTTAGGGTTAGGGTTAGGGTTAGGGTTAGGGTTAGGATGAATGAATACCGCAAGAACAATCCAAGATTAGGGTTAGGGTTATGGTTAGGGTTAGGGTTAGGATGAATGAACACCACAAGAACAATCCAAGATTAGGGTTAGGGTTAGGGTTAGGGTTAGGGTTAGGGTTGGGGTTAGGGTTAGGGTTAGGGTTAGGGTTAGGGTTAGGGTTAGGGTTAGGATGAATGAACACCACAAGAACAATCCAAGAATAGGGTTAGGGTTAGGGTTAGGGTTAGGGTGAATGAACACCGCAAGAACAATCCAAGATTAGGGTTAGGTTTAGGTTTAGGGTTAGGGTTAGGGTTAGGGTTAGGGTTAGGGTTAGGGTTAGGATGAATGAACACCACAAGAACAATCCAAGATTAGGGTTAGGGTTAGGGTTAGGGTTAAGGTTAGGGTTAGGGTTAGGGTTAGGGTTAGGGTTAGGGTTAGGGTTAGGGTTAGGGTAAAGGTAAGGGTTAGGGTTAGGGTTAGGGTGAATGAACACCGCAAGAACAATCCAAGATAAGGGTTAGTGTTAGGTTTAGGGTTAGGGTTAGGGTTAGGGTTAGCGTTAGGGTTAGGGTGAATGAACACCGCAAGAACAATCCAAGAATAGGGTTAGGGTTAGGGTTAGGGTTAGGGTTAGGGTTAGGGTTAGGGTTAGGGTTAGGGTTAGGGTTAGGGTTAGGGTTAGGGTTAGGATTAGGGTTAGGGTTAGGGTTAGGGTTAGGGTTAGGGTGAATGAACACCGCAAGAACAATCCAAGAATAGGGTTAGGGTTAGGGTTAGGGTTAGGGTTAGGGTTAGGGTTAGGGTTAGGGTTAGGGTTAGGGTTAGGGTTAGGGTTAGGGTTAGGGTTAGGGTTAGGGTTAGGGTGAATGAACACCACAAGAACAATCCAAGATTAGGGTTAGGGTTAGGGTTAGGGTTAGGGTTAGGGTTAGGGTTGGGGTTAGGGTTAGGGTTAGGGTTAGGGTTAGGGTTAGGGTTACGGTTAGGATGAATGAACACCGCAAGAACAATCCACGATTAGGGTTAGGGTTAGGGTTAGTGTTAGGGTTAGGGTTAGGGTTAGGGTTAGGGTTAGGGTTAGGGTTAGGGTTAGGGTTAGTGTTAGGGTTAGGGTTAGGGTTAGGGTGAGGGTTAGGGTTAGGGTTAGGGTTAGGGTTAGGATGAATGAACACCGCAAGAACAATCCACGATTAGGGTTAGGGTTAGGGTTAGGGTTAGGGTTAGGGTTAGGGTTAGGGTTAGGGTTAGAGTTAGGGTTAGGGTTAGGTTTAGGATGAATGAACACCGCAAGAACAATCCAAGATTAGGGTTAGGGTTAGGGTTAGGGTTAGGGTTAGGGTTAGGGTTAGGGTTAGGGTTAGGATGAATGAACACTACAAGAACAATCCAAGATTAGGGTTAGGGTTAGGGTTAGGGTTAGGGTTAGGGTTAGGGTGAATGAACACCGCAAGAACAATCCAAGATTAGGGTTAGGGTTAGGGTTAGGGTTAGGGTTAGGGTTAGGGTTAGGGTTAGGGTTAGGGTTAGGGTGAATGAACACCGCAAGAACAATCCAAGAATAGGGTTAGGGTTCGGGTTCGGGTTAGGGTTAGGGTTAGGGTTAGGGTTAGGGTTAGGGTTAGGGTTAGGGTTAGGGTTAGAGTTAGGGTTAGGGTTAGGTTTAGGATGAATGAACTCCGCAAGAACAATCCAAGATTAGGGTTAGGGTTAGGGTTAGGGTTAGGGTTAGGGTTAGGGTTAGGGTTAGGGTTA
>NW_028113143.1:352500-372500 GCF_964234715.1 Podarcis melisellensis | reverse complement strand
TTAGGGTTAGGGTTAGGGTTAGGGTTAGGGTTAGGATGAATGAACACCACAAGAACAATCCAAGATTAGGGTTAGGGTTAGGGTTAGGGTTAGGGTTAGGGTTAGGGTTAGGGTTAGGGTTAGGGTTAGGGTTAGGGTTAGGGTTAGGGTAAGGGTTGGGGTTAGGGTTGGGGTTAGGGTTAGGGTTAGGGTTACGGTTAGGGTTAGGGTTAGGGTTAGGGTTAGGATGAATGAAAACCGCAAGAACAATCCAAGATAAGGGTTAGTGTTAGTGTTAGTGTTAGGGTTAGGGTTAGGGTTAGGGTTAGGGTTAGGGTTAGGGTTAGGGTTAGGGTTAGGGTTAGGGTTAGGATGAATGAACACCGCAAGAACAATCCACGATTAGGGTTAGGGTTAGGGTTAGGGTTAGGGTTAGGGTTAGGGTTAGAGTTAGGGTTAGGGTTAGGTTTAGGATGAATGAACACCGCAAGAACAATCCAAGATTAGGGTTAGGGTTAGGGTTAGGGTTAGGGTTAGGGTTAGGGTTAGGGTTAGGGTTAGGGTTAGGGTTAGGATGAATGAACACTACAAGAACAATCCAAGATTAGGGTTAGGGTTAGGGTTAGGGTTAGGGTGAATGAACACCGCAAGAACAATCAAAGATTAGGGTTAGGGTTAGGGTTAGGGTTAGGGTTAGGGTTAGGGTTAGGGTTAGGGTTAGGGTTAGGGTTAGGGTTAGGGTTAGGGTTAGGGTTAGGGTTAGGGTTAGAGTTAGGGTTAGGGTTAGGTTTAGGATGAATGAACACCGCAAGAACAATCCAAGATTAGGGTTAGGGTTAGGGTTAGGGTTAGGGTTAGGGTTAGGGTTAGGGTTAGGGTGAATGAACACCGCAAGAACAATCCAAGATTAGGGTTAGGGTTAGGGTTAGGGTTAGGGTTAGGGTTAGGGTTAGGGTTGGGGTTAGGGTTAGGGTTAGGGTTAGGGTTAGGGTTAGGGTTAGGGTTAGGGTTAGGGTTAGGATGAATGAACACCGCAAGAACAATCCAAGATTAGGGTTAGGGTTATGGTTAGGGTTAGGGTTAGGGTTAGGGTTAGGGTTAGGGTTAGGGTTAGGGTTAGGGTTAGGATGAATGAACACCACAAGAACAATCCAAGATTAGGGTTAGGGTTAGGGTTAGGGTTAGGGTTAGGGTTAGGGTTGGGGTTAGGGTTAGGGTTAGGGTTAGGGTTAGGGTTAGGGTTAGGGTTAGGGTTAGGGTTAGGGTTAGGGTAAGGGTTAGGGTTAGGGTGAATGAACACCGCACGAACAATCCAAGAATAGGGTTAGGGTTAGGGTTAGGGTTAGGGTTAGGGTTAGGGTTAGGGTTAGGGTTAGGGTTAGGGTTAGGGTTAGGGTTAGGGTGAATGAACACCGCAAGAAAAATCCAAGAATAGGGTTAGGGTTAGGGTTAGGGTTAGGGTTAGGGTTAGGGTTAGGGTTAGGGTTAGGGTTAGGGTTAGGGTTAGGGTTAGGGTTAGGATGAATGAACACCACAAGAACAATCCAAGATTAGGGTTAGGGTTAGGGTTAGGGTTAGGGTTAGGGTTAGGGTTAGGGTTAGGGTTAGGGTAAGGGTTGGGGTTAGGGTTGGGGTTAGGGTTAGGGTTAGGGTTACGGTTAGGGTTAGGGTTAGGGTTAGGGTTAGGGTTAGGGTTAGGGTTAGGGTTAGGATGAATGAACACCGCAAGAACAATCCAAGATAAGGGTTAGTGTTAGTGTTAGTGTTAGTGTTAGGGTTAGGGTTAGGATTAGGGTTAGGGTTAGGGTTAGGATGAATGAACACCGCAAGAACAATCCACGATTAGGGTTAGGGTTAGTGTTAGGGTTAGTGTTAGGGTTAGGGTTAGGGTTAGGGTTAGAGTTAGGGTTAGGGTTAGGTTTAGGATGAATGAACACCGCAAGAACAATCCAAGATTAGGGTTAGGGTTAGGGTTAGGGTTAGGGTTAGGGTTAGGGTTAGGGTTAGGGTTAGGGTTAGGATGAATGAACACTACAAGAACAATCCAAGATTAGGGTTAGGGTTAGGGTTAGGGTTAGGGTGAATGAACACCGCAAGAACAATCCAAGATTAGGGTTAGGGTTAGGGTTAGGGTTAGGGTTAGGGTTAGGGTTAGGGTTAGGGTTAGGGTTAGGGTTAGGGTTAGGGTTAGGGTTAGGATGAATGAACACCGCAAGAACAATCCAAGATTAGGGTTAGGGTTAGGGTTAGGGTTAGGGTTAGGGTTAGGGTTAGGGTTAGGGTTAGGGTTAGGATGAATGAACACTACAAGAACAATCCAAGATTAGGGTTAGGGTTAGGGTTAGGGTTAGGGTTAGGGTGAATGAACACCGCAAGAACAATCCAAGATTAGTGTCAGAGTCACCCGTTTGGTCCCAGCTCACAAGAGACCCAACTCCGATCCGGTTTATTTACAGAAAGTCTTTATTGAAGATCATGGTTGCATTTACACTCCATCTCTGTGACTCTACATCTGTACCGTTAGATCGTTGAAGTCCCCTCTGAATCTGTCCCGCCTCGGCACCAATTTAAGAGGCTAGCCCTGGACCACCTCTTCCTCTCCTTCCTTTTCCGCAGGGTCTTTCTGCCCCCCTGAGTTCCCCCTCTCCGGGACTCGCCCGAGGCTGAATCCTCTGACGCCTCTGCCCCCCTCCTTCTCGCTTTAGGGCCGGGCTCCTCCCCAGGGCTCTCCTCACTTCCGCGCGCCTCTACCTTTGAACTTGGCGCGCGTACGTTGCTCCTGACCTTTCTCTTGACCGCTACACTGCTCTCGGTGCTGCTCTCCACCCCTTCCGGCTGAGCGCCCTGCTCCGATCTCCTTCCCCTGTCTCTCTCCTGCTCTGCTCCCTCTGACACACTTGTAACTCCACCCCCTTCACTCCGTTCCGGCTGAGAAGCCGGCTCCTGCCTCCGACCCCCACTGGGGCTTCTCCCTTCTCTCCCCTGCTCCTCACTGTTTCCCCCTTGTCCCCCTTTCGGTCTGGCCAGGGGAGCCCCCTTTTGGGAATCCTCTGACTCACTGGTCAGACTCATGGAGAACCTTTGGGCATCGTCATCCTCCTCCTCATCTCTCTGGGATTCTTCTCCCTCGCTCTCTGTCTCCTCCCCCATCTGCTCTTCTCTCCCTGAAACCCTGACATCCATCCCCCCCTCGAAGCCCCCCCTTCCCCCTTCCGCTCGCCGGGGGCCGGTTGTGGAAACTGCGGCTCTTCGGGGGTAGGCTCAGGATACAGGTCGTCTACGTCAATGTTCTCTGCTGGCAGTTCTGTGTATGTGTGTTCGAACTCGGGTTCTTCCCCCAAATGCTTCTCAGTCTCTGCTTCCATCGCTACTTCCTCCGGTGCTGCCAGCCAAGGACCTATCAGCCACCTCTTACGCCATTCCTCCTCTGGCTGCTCCTCCCACCAATAAGGGGTTTCCGTGTCCACCCCCGAGCACGATCCCCTGGGCGGGCTTGATTCTGGTGTTCTTCCCTCGGGGGAAGAGAAACCCCTGAACGTGCTATCTGACAATGTGGGTGTGAAAAGCCAGTCATCAAAGTACTCAGCTGGCATGGGTCTATGTGGGAAAAGTGCATGGAACTCTTCTTTCAAAAGGGGTTCGTCTAACTCGTAGCCTGGCACCCAACTATTAGCAGTGGCTGGTGTGCCCTCCCTGGCGAGAAAGTATTCAACCCCCTCCTCCCCCCATCTCGAGTCCAGTATCTCTGTGACCTCGTTAAGGGGTTCGGCTCTAGGCGACCCCCCCTTCTTTGGTGCCCCTTTGCGTGGGTCTGGTACTGTTACTGACTCCTGAAACCTGTGCGGGGCCTTGTAGGGAGTGAGCACCGACCTATGAAAGACCGGGTGCACTCTGGAGCCTTCCGGAAGGGCCAGGCGAAATGCTACTGGATTGATCCTAGCCTCAACTTGGTAGGGTCCTAGCTGCCTGTGTCCTAGCTTCTTCTTGGCTAACGATTTGGCTGGCATAGCTTGGGCTGCTAACCATACCCAGTCCCCCACCTGGATGTCTTCTCCCGCCCTTCTGTGCTTGTCCGCCTGCACCTTATAGGCCTGCTTGGCCAGCTCTAAATGTCTCCGCAGCTCCTCGTGCACCTCTTGCAACTCTGCTGCGAACTGGTCGGCTTCTTGAGGCACCCCCTCCTCTGGTGCTATAAGCCTCGGAAAGGTTCTGGGATGACGGCCATTGTTCGCGAAGAACGGTGTCACCCCGGTCGATGCGTGCTTCGTGTTGTTGTAGGCAAACTCAGCCATCGGCAGGTAGTCCACCCACGCTGCTGGTCGCTGATTGGCGTAACACCTCAGGTACTGCTGCATGATCGCGTTGACCCTCTCTGCTTGGCCGTTGGTCTGCGGATGTCTCGCCGACGCTAGGTCGATCTTGACGTGCAGGATACCCAGAAGCTTCTTCCAGAAGTTGGAAACAAATTGGCGCCCCCTGTCGGACAGGACGGACTGCGGTAGTCCATGCACTCTGAACACGTGGTCGATGAAGAGTTTGGCGGTCTGTTCTGCCGTCGCCACCTTGGCACAAGGAATGAAGTGCGCCATCTTGGTGAACAAGTCCACAACCACCAGCACCGCCGTCTTGCCCCTGGCGCTGGGCAGGTCAGTAACAAAGTCCAGTGCTACCCTCTCCCACGGTTGCTGCGGCGTTTCCAGCGGTTCCAACAATCCCGCCGGTTTCTGGTGTACTGGTTTGGACCTCTGACAGGTGTCACACCTGGCGACGTAATCCGCCACCTCTCCCCGCATCTGGGGCCACCAAAAGTCCCTGGCCACTAGTTCTATCGTCTTCTCCTTGCCGAAATGTCCCGCTCTGGGAGCGTCGTGCAATTGCTGCAGAACCTTTGCGCGAAGTTCATCGTTAGGCACGTAGAGGGCACCCTTGCGAGTTAAGAGTCCGTCCCGCAACTGGAACTCATCGTCTCTTTGCGACCCGCTGCGGAGCTCCTCCATCTTGGACTGCGCAAATTGATCCGCTTGCAACGCTCGTCGCACCGCGTCCAGGTCGACTGCGATAGCCGTGCACGCCCACGCCTGCGGTGCGAAAATGTGCTTCGCTGCAATTGGTGTCGTCTCCTCCAGGTATTGCGGTTTCCTGGAGAGTGCGTCTGCTATAACATTGGAGTCCCCCGGGATGTATTCTATCTTGAAGTCGAAATCTGCAAAGAATTCTGCCCAGCGCATGTGTCTTTGGGTCTGCAGCCTTGCCGTTCGCCAATACTCTAAGTTCTTGTGATCCGTGCGGACTTGCACTGTGTGCTTGGCTCCTATGAGGAAGTGCCGCCACGCTTTGAAAGCTGCATGAATGGCCAACAGCTCCCTGTCCCATATGGTGTAGTTCCGCTCCGTCTTGCTGAGCTTCCGGGAGTAGAAGGCACCCGGCCTCCAATTGCCTTGCGGATCCTCCTGCAGAAGGACGGCTCCAACCGCTCTGTCGGACGCATCGGTTTCCACTCGCATGGGTCTGCCGGGATTCACGTGCAGTAGCTGTTCCTCGGAGGCGAAGAGGCTTTTAAGCTTCCGAAAAGAGCGCTCTGCCTGTTCCGTCCAAGCGAACCTCTTCTTTTTGGAACTGAGGGTGTCCGTGATTGCTGCCGTCTCATTGGCAAAACCTTTGATGAATTTGCGATAAAAATTGGCAAATCCGATGAATCTTTGGACCTCCTTCCGATTGCGTGGGCTCTTCCAGTCCAACACCGCTTGGACCTTGATTCTGTCCATGGCCAGCCCCTCGTCGGAGAGCTTGTAGCCAAGAAAATCCACCTCCGTCACATCAAACTGGCACTTCTCCAACTTGGCGTACAGCCTGTGCTCCTTCAACCTCTGTAGGACCTCCTTTACATCCTTCTCGTGAGCCTCCGGCGATTCCGAGAAAATCAGGATATCGTCGAGAAAACATACACACTTCTTGTAGAGGAGTCCCGCCAGCACGTGATGCATAAATGCTTGGAAAACGTGGCTGCCATTTTGGAGACCAAACGGCATAACTCTGTATTCATACGTGCCTAGAGGCGTGAACATGGCAGTCTTCCACTCATCGCCCTTCCGGATGCGGATGAGATTGTACGCTCCACGCAAATCCAACTTGGTGAAGATCTTACCCTTCCTAACGGTCGCTAGGAGGTCGTCAATCTTGGGCATGGGAAAGGCCTTGGGCTTAGTTAGTCTGTTTATGAACCTGTAATCCACCACGAGTCTTTTTTGGGGCGTGTCTTTTTTCTTCACAAAGAAAACAGGACTGCCTCCCACTGCCTTGGATTCCCGGATGAACCCGCGCTTCAGATTCTGCTCTATGAATTCTCTGAGCTCTTGCATCTCGTCCTCAGACATGGAATACAGCTTTGCAGTTGGCAGCTGCGCCCCTGGCACCAGGTCGATCGCACAGTCGTAAGGCCTGTGAGGCGGCAACTTGTCAGCTTCTTTCTCGCAGAAAACCTCCAAGAATCCCTCGTACTTGTGAGGCACTGCCTGCACCATGCCCAGGTGCAGTTGCTGCTCAGCTCCTTCCTCCTGATTGGGTTGGATGCAATGCTGAGCACAATACGATGAGCAGAAGGTGATCTGCCGCTGGTACCACGCTACAGCGGGACTATGTCTCTCCAGCCAACTCATGCCTAACACAATGGGTGTGTCTGACAGGTGGGTGACATTGAAGCTAATGACTTCCCGATGATTTCCAATCTGCATCACCATGGGAGGCGTCTGCTGCACAACTTGCCCTCCCAGCAATTTCCTGCCGTCCACTGTGACCACGTTCAGAGGGGTCGTTGCAGGCAGGAGCGCTATGCCATGCTGCTTGACAAATTGCATTCCCACAAAATCCGCGTTGCTTCCTGAATCAACCGTGATCGGAACTTCCAGGGATTGTCCATTTGGCAGCTGAAGGGTTGCAGTGAGTTGCACTGCTGGCTTGGGGGGTAAAGGGTCTGTGCGTTGCAAGGGTGCTGGGGACTGTTCTACAGATCCGCCTGGCTGAGCCCCAGTAGCTCCGCCTCCAGCCAGGCACTGTCGTTTCCCTGAGGTTGCTCCGTTTGCACCACTTCCGCTGACACTGTTGCTAGAGCTGCAGTGTGCTTCTGGAGCCTCTGGGGGCACTCTTTCGCCATATGGTGTGCACTGTCACAGATGTAACATTTCCTGGTCCCTCTAGGCGGCTTCGCCTTCACTGCACCGGAAACAGGGGCTCTGGATGGTGTCTGAGCCCTAGCACCACCGATTTCCATCGGCTCTTCACCTTGCCTCCCCAAGGGCGAGGGGTGCGACTGGTTGAAGTCCCTGGGGACAAAAGGGGGGGTTCTCGCTGGTGCACGCGCCTGGGGTCCCTCCCCCTCGTGCCACGGGCGTCCCTCATGTCGGATTCCAATAGCCAAAGCCCGATGCACGACTTCTTCCAGGGTCTGGGGTCTATCCCCCCTGGCGATCTCATCCTTGACGGGGGGGCTAAGCCCCTCCCAGAAAAGATCTCTGACTGGTTTACTATCCTTCTCCCAGCCCAACGCAGTTAGCAATGCAAAGAACTTGGAGTGATATTGACGCACAGTGGCTTTGCCTTGTCGCAGTCCGTGCATCTGTCTACGTGCAATATCCACATCCACAGAGGACTGGAAACAAGCATCCATCGCTTTAATAAATTCATCAGAACTGCGGCGGGCAGGGCCATCTTCGCGCCACAAATTGCGCAGCCAAGCTCTGGCCTCCCCATGCAGATGCGAAATTATGAACCCCACTCTCTCCTCCTCATCCTTAAAATCATGACGGAGTAAATGCAGTGCATACACGATGTCCGCTCTGAAGTTAGGGTAATCTTGAAGGTTGCCATTAAAGTGCGTAACTAGGGCGCCCCCCCCCCCGCCGTCCAAGTGCAACGCCCTCCGATCTGGACCCCGGGACCCCTGCCCTGGCCGCTTGCTCCCACCTTGTTCGCAGGTCCTGGCAAGCCTTGTCCAGTTCGTCATTCTTCTTCTGCGATGCAATGACTGCAGCTGTGAGCTCGGTAACTTGATTCCTCAGCGTAAGCAGCTGTTCCTCCGCGCTCATGGCTGCTCCCGGTGGTGAGCTTTGCAAAAAAAAAAAATTTTTGCGTTCTGGAGAGGGGACTTACTGTCAGAGTCACCCGTTTGGTCCCAGCTCACAAGAGACCCAACTCCGATCCGGTTTATTTACAGAAAGTCTTTATTGAAGATCATGGTTGCATTTACACTCCATCTCTGTGACTCTACATCTGTACCGTTAGATCGTTGAAGTCCCCTCTGAATCTGTCCCGCCTCGGCACCAATTTAAGAGGCTAGCCCTGGACCACCTCTTCCTCTCCTTCCTTTTCCGCAGGGTCTTTCTGCCCCCCTGAGTTCCCCCTCTCCGGGACTCGCCCGAGGCTGAATCCTCTGACGCCTCTGCCCCCCTCCTTCTCGCTTTAGGGCCGGGCTCCTCCCCAGGGCTCTCCTCACTTCCGCGCGCCTCTACCTTTGAACTTGGCGCGCGTACGTTGCTCCTGACCTTTCTCTTGACCGCTACACTGCTCTCGGTGCTGCTCTCCACCCCTTCCGGCTGAGCGCCCTGCTCCGATCTCCTTCCCCTGTCTCTCTCCTGCTCTGCTCCCTCTGACACACTTGTAACTCCACCCCCTTCACTCCGTTCCGGCTGAGAAGCCGGCTCCTGCCTCCGACCCCCACTGGGGCTTCTCCCTTCTCTCCCCTGCTCCTCACTGTTTCCCCCTTGTCCCCCTTTCGGTCTGGCCAGGGGAGCCCCCTTTTGGGAATCCTCTGACTCACTGGTCAGACTCATGGAGAACCTTTGGGCATCATCATCCTCCTCCTCATCTCTCTGGGATTCTTCCCCCTCGCTCTCGGTCTCCTCCCCCATCTGCTCTTCTCTCCCTGAAACCCTGACAATTAGGGTTAGGGTTAGGGTTAGGGTTAGGGTGAATGAACACCGCAAGAACAATCCAAGAATAGGGTTAGGGTTAGGGTTAGGGTTAGGGTGAATGAACACCGCAAGAACAATCCAAGATTAGGGTTAGGGTTAGGGTTAGGGTTAGGGTTAGGGTTAGGGTTAGGGTTAGGGTTAGGGTTAGGGTTAGGGTTAGGATGAATGAACACCACAAGAACAATCCAAGATTAGGATTAGGGTTAGGGTTAGGGTTAGGGTTAGGGTTAGGGTTAGGGTTAGGGTAAAGGTAAGGGTTAGGGTTAGGGTTAGGGTGAATGAACACCGCAAGAACAATCCAAGATAAGGGTTAGTGTTAGGTTTAGGGTTAGGGTTAGGGTTAGCGTTAGGGTTAGGGTGAATGAACACCGCAAGAACAATCCAAGAATAGGGTTAGGGTTAGGGTTAGGGTTAGGGTTAGGGTTAGGGTTAGGGTGAATGAACACCGGAAGAACAATCCAAGAATAGGGTTAGGGTTAGGGTTAGGGTTAGGGTTAGGGTTAGGGTTAGGGTTAGGGTTAGGATGAATGAACACTACAAGAACAATCCAAGATTAGGGTTAGGGTTAGGGTTAGGGTAAGGGTTAGGGTTAGGGTTAGGGTTAGGGTTAGGGTTAGGGTTAGGGTTAGGGTTAGGGTGAATGAACACCGCAAGAACAACCCAAGATTAGGGTTAGGGTTAGGGTTAGGGTTAGGGTTAGGGTTAGGGTTAGGGTTAGGGTTAGGGTTAGGATGAATGAACACAACAAGAACAATCCAAGATTAGGGTTAGGGTTAGGGTTAGGGTTAGGGTTAGTGTGAATGAACAACGCAAGAACATACCAAGATTAGGGTTAGGGTTAGGGTTAGGGTTAGGGTTAGGGTTAGGGTTAGGGTTAGGGTTAGGGTTAGGATGAATGAACACCACAAGAACAATCCAAGATTAGGGTTAGGGTTAGGGTTAGGGTTAGGGTTAGGGTTAGGGTTAGGGTTAGGGTTAGGGTTAGGGTAAGGGTTAGGGTTAGGGTTAGGGTGAATGAACACGGCACGAACAATCCAAGAATAGGGTTAGGGTTAGGGTTAGGGTTAGGGTTAGGGTTAGGGTTAGGGTTAGGGTTAGGGTTAGGATTAGGGTTAGGGTTAGGGTTAGGGTTAGGGTGAATGAACACCGCAAGAACAATCCAAGAATAGGGTTAGGGTTAGGGTTAGGGTTAGGGTTAGGGTTATGGTGAATGAACACCACAAGAACAATCCAAGATTAGGGTTAGGGTTAGGGTTAGGGTTAGGGTTAGGGTTAGGGTTGGGGTTAGGGTTAGGGTTAGGGTTAGGGTTAGGGTTGGGGTTAGGGTTAGGGTTAGGGTTAGGGTTAGGGTTAGGATGAATGAACACCGCAAGAACAATCCAAGATAAGGGTTAGTGTTAGTGTTAGTGTTAGTGTTAGGGTTAGGGTTAGGGTTAGGGTTAGGGTTAGGGTTAGGGTTAGGGTTAGGGTTAGGGTTAGGATGAATGAACACCGCAAGAACAATCCACGATTAGGGTTAGGGTTAGGGTTAGTGTTAGGGTTAGGGTTAGGGTTAGGGTTAGGGTTAGGGTTAGGGTTAGAGTTAGGGTTAGGGTTAGGTTTAGGATGAATGAACACCGCAAGAACAATCCAAGATTAGGGTTAGGGTTAGGGTTAGGGTTAGGGTTAGGGTTAGGGTTAGGGTTAGGGTTAGGGTTAGGGTTAGGGTTAGGGTTAGGATGAATGAACACTACAAGAACAATCCAAGATTAGGGTTAGGGTTAGGGTTAGGGTGAATGAACACCGCAAGAACAATCCAAGAATAGGGTTAGGGTTAGGGTTAGGGTTAGGGTGAATGAACACCGCAAGAACAATCCAAGATTAGGGTTAGGGTTAGGGTTAGGGTTAGGGTTAGGGTTAGGGTTAGGGTTAGGTTTAGGGTTAGGGTTAGGGTTAGGGTTAGGGTTAGGGTTAGGGTTAGGGTTAGGGTTAGGATGAATGAACACCACAAGAACAATCCAAGATTAGGGTTAGGGTTAGGGTTAGGGTTAGGGTTAGGGTTAGGGTTAGGGTTAGGGTGAATGAACACCGCAAGAACAATCCAAGATTAGGGTTAGGGTTAGGGTTAGGGTTAGGGTTAGGGTTAGGGTTAGGGTTGGGGTTGGGGTTAGGGTTAGGGTTAGGGTTAGGGTTAGGGTTAGGGTTAGGGTTAGGGTTAGGGTTGTTGGTTTCTGCTTTCTTCTCTGTGCAGCGAAGTGCTTGTCACGAGACAGGTTGTTTACATTCCACAGAGTCTGTACTGTTGGGTTCCCACGGGAATGGGAGACTGGATGTGACGTACACTGGTTTCCTGTTTTTCACTGTTCTTTGCAGTTTCAGTTTGTGATTCTCTCCGTGCTTTAGAGAAGAGATGACGCTTTCTCTGCTCCGGCAGAGGGAAAATGTTTTTCTGTAACTTACCAGCTTTGAACTGTAAATAAAGTAGTATAGAGCATGTTAGCATATACTCCTCATCATTCCGCTGTGCACTGGACACTGCTTATCCCCAACATTTGGTTATGGGCCCAGAAAAATGCAGTGTTTTGAGGATGCACTCCAGAGGTCGATGGATCGAAACCATCCTCTGCTACCATAGATGATGCAGGAGGCAAGTGCCAGAGTCATGATGGCTAGCTGCAGAAGGCTGGATGAAGCAAGTGGGGAATTTGATACCACTGATCAGCCAAATGCTCAACTCACAGTAGCTTGTGATACTGCCATGATTCAGAATGAAGCAGATCGGCGGGGTGCTGGCTGCATGGGAAATGGGGAGTCTTCACAGATGTCATCCCATAGTGCAGTGGAACCACCAGATGGCGCCAAAGCTTTGAAGGCAGTGAAATGCTACTCGTGTGGACGTCTAGGCCATATGAAGAGGGAATGCAAATATCCCAGGGCCAAGACAGAGCAGCGCAGCGGAAGCTCATCGCGTGGAAAAGGCCAGAGCAAAGGCAAAGGTCCAATGTCCAGGACAACGCAGCACAAGGCAATGGTCTCACGCTTCGCTCCAAGGGTTGCAAAGGTTGCAGAGGTTGCAGAGGTCCAGAAGAAGTCTAGATCTTTCTTCGTTGTTGATTCAGCGGCAACACATCACATGTGCAACGATAAGCGACTGTTCGTGTCTTTTACACCGCAGGAAGGTGCAATTCACCAGGCGGATGACCACACAATCCCCAGTAAAGGCTACGGAACTGTTGTTCTTCACAGTTTGGACTTATCGATACAGGATGTTCTTTATGTGCCGGATGCGAAACATAATCTGCTCAGCGTTGGACAGCTGATTGAGCGGAAAATTGACGTTTCCTTTAAGAACAATAGATGCATCATCACTAAGAAAAATGATTATCAATTGTATGCTGAATTTGTTGATCGTTTGTTTCTTTTGTATTATGATGATGTTGTGCAGGATGACACTTGTTGCATTGCAGGTTCTAACAAAAGTTTGCATGCAGAATGTATTCATGATTTTCATCGAAAATTTGGTCATTTGCATTTTGAGGCAGTATCTAAAATGCCTGCCTTGGTTGAAGGTATGACTATTAAACCCTGCAGGTACCACATGAAGTGCAAGGCATGCGCAGCAAACAAGGTGAAAATGGCTGCGAAAGGTAAGGTGTCTAGTAGGCAAGCTACAGAACCATACCAAATTATTCATGCTGATTTGGTTGGACCACTAGCGCCCTCTTTGGGTGGAAATAGGTACTTCATGGTTCTTATTGATGCATTTTCCAGGTATATTTTTGTGTATAATCTCAAGCAGAAATCAGAGGCTTTTCCTAGGTTCAAGGAATTCTGTGCTTGGTTGGGAAATGTGCATGGTAAGAAGATGAAAATTCTTTTCACTGACCGGGGGGAGAATTCACTTCTCAGCAGTTTGAAGCTTTTCTGGCTGAGAAAGGAATTCAACACGATTTGTCTAGTCCTCGCTCGCCATGGCAGAATGGACTTGCGGAACGAGCAAATCAAACATTGCTTCAAGGGTTAAAAACCTTGCTGCATGATGCAAATCTTCCAGAGAGTTATTGGGCCGAAGCTCTCTCATGTTTCACTTACAGTTATAATCGCAGGTTATCTTCAGCGATTGGTTGTACCCCCTATGAGAAGATGTTTGGCAAGAAGCCATACATCAAACACATGAAAATTTTTGGTTCTGACATGTGGGTTCACTCACCACAACACTCCAAGTTAGACAAGCGTGGATTGCATGGTATCTTTCTAGGTTATCAGAAAGGGTCTTACAGAATAATGATGACTGACTCTAAGGAAATTAAGCTCACAAGAAGTGTTGAGTACAATGCCAAGTGGGGGGAGAATGTGGGAATTTTCCAATGTTATCCTGATGACAGTGATGAGACTGAGGATAGTCAAAAGCAACCGCAACAACCCACACCCACTGATGAAGGTACTGATTCTGAGTCTGACACTGAATCAGATGATTCAGAGGATTTCAAGAGTGCGAAAGCCTCTATGCGACCCTCTGAAAGCTCTGATCAAGAATTGGAGGAACCATTGTTCACAATAGGTCACTTTTCTCCTAAGAAGGAAGAGGAGAGTGTTGAAGACTTAAGGCTAATTCGCAGGTCACAGAGAGCCACAAAAGGCAGACCTCCAAAGAGATTTGCTGATGAGTTTGCTAAGATAGCAGTAACAGCTGTTAAAAGCTCCAAGAAGGTTTTTGAACCTTCAAGTTTCCAAGAAATCCAGGATTTGGATTCAAAGGAAGCTGAGCCATGGTTAAATGCCATGAAGGCTGAGCTTGATTCCTTGGAAAGGAACAAAACATGGGAGCTTGTTCCAGTAGTTCCAGGAATGAAATTGCTTGGAAGCAAATGGGTCTTCAAAGCGAAGACTGATCAAAATGGCAAGATAGTCAGACACAAAGCCAGATTGGTAGCCAGAGGATTTGCACAGGTACCAGGTGAAGACTATCACGAGACCTACTCACCCACAGTGAGGTATGAGAGCATTAGGCTTATGCTCAAGCTAGCTGCAGAGGAAAATCTACACATTAGTCACCATGATGTGAATACAGCTTTTCTGTACGGATCTCTAAATGAATCACTTTATATGCTTCCACCTGATGGCGTACAGGTAAAACAGGGATTTGTTTGTGCTCTGAAAAAATCCCTTTATGGTCTCAAACAAAGTGCACGGTGTTGGCACACAAAACTCACTGAAGTATTGTTTTCTCTAGGTTTTAAGCAAGGGAAATCTGATCCATGTGTATTTGTCAAAGAGGAGGGGCAAAAGAAACTGTATTGTTTGTTTTATGTTGATGATCTTTTATTCTTTTGGAAAGATGTCACAATGTACAATAACGCCCTAGCTCAACTCAAAGAGCACTTTGACATGAAAGATCTTGGTGAGGTAAACAACTACCTATCTCTGGAAATAGAGAGAGATCAAGATGGTAACATTCTAGTACACCAGTCACGGAAAATTGCTGATGTGTTAAGCAAACTAAACCTGATGGATGCTAACCCTGTGGATACACCGATGATAACAGGTTATCAGGTAGATGACACTGAAGAAGCATTTTCTGACACTACACTGTACAGAAGTGTGCTAGGCAAGCTAAACTTCATTGCCAGATGTTCAAGACCAGACATTGCTGTTAGCTGTAATTTGCTAAGCAGACAAGTCAACAATCCTACTGTTAAGGATTGGAAAGCTCTGAAACGCATAGCGTGGTATTTGAAAGGCACTATGCATTACAGACTGAGATTTAACAATCAGAAGTCTGGTAGTCTTGAGATATTTGCAGATGCAAGTTTTGGAAGTGACACTACAGACAGGAAAAGTACGTCTGGAGTTTGCTATAAGTACAATCAGGGTCTATTTGATTGGTCATGCAAGAAGCAAACAACAGTTAGCTTAAGTACTTGTGAAGCTGAACTGAATGCACTGTCTTATTCACTTAAAGATTGTGAATGGTTGTTACAATTGTGCAAAGATATGAAAATTCCTGTCGAATGTCCAATCCAGGTTTACCAGGACAACAAAGCATGTTTGGCTTTGCTGAATTCTGAAGGTTGTAAGCAAAGCACGAAGCACTTGCAATTGAAATTGCAACATGCTAGGGAACGTATTCAGAAGGGACTCGTAACGGTGTCCTATATGCCAGGTAATGAAATTCCTGCTGATGTATTGTCCAAGATTGTATCAAGGGATCAACACTGTACCTATGTGCAGAAGTTGGGTTTGTACTGATATTGTACGAACACGCTGCCCAGAGATGTTCACAGAAAGGGGGAGGATGTTGGTTTCTGCTTTCTTCTCTGTGCAGCGAAGTGCTTGTCACGAGACAGGTTGTTTACATTCCACAGAGTCTGTACTGTTGGGTTCCCACGGGAATGGGAGACTGGATGTGACGTACACTGGTTTCCTGTTTTTCACTGTTCTTTGCAGTTTCAGTTTGTGATTCTCTCCGTGCTTTAGAGAAGAGATGACGCTTTCTCTGCTCCGGCAGAGGGAAAATGTTTTTCTGTAACTTACCAGCTTTGAACTGTAAATAAAGTAGTATAGAGCATGTTAGCATATACTCCTCATCATTCCGCTGTGCACTGGACACTGCTTATCCCCAACAAGGGTTAGGGTTAGGGTTAGGATGAATGAACACCGCAAGAACAATCCAAGATTAGGGTTAGGGTTATGGTTAGGGTTAGGGTTAGGGTTAGGGTTAGGGTTAGGATGAATGAACACCACAAGAACAATCCAAGATTAGGGTTAGGGTTAGGGTTAGGGTTAGGGTTGGGGTTAGGGTTAGGGTTAGGGTAAGGGTTAGGGTAAGGGTTAGGGTTAGGGTTAGGGTGAATGAACACCGCACGAACAATCCAAGAATAGGGTTAGGGTTAGGGTTAGGGTTAGGGTTAGGGTTAGGGTTAGGGTTAGGGTTAGGGTGAGGGTTAGGGTTAGGGTTAGGGTTAGGATTAGGATTAGGGTTAGGGTTAGGGTTAGGGTTAGGGTTAGGGTTAGGGTTAGGGTTAGGGTGAATGAACACCGCAAGAACAATCCAAGAATAGGGTTAGGGTTAGGGTTAGGGTTAGGGTTAGGGTTAGGGTTAGGGTTAGGATGAATGAACACCACAAGAACAATCCAAGATTAGGGTTAGGGTTAGGGTTAGGGTTAGGGTTAGGGTTAGGGTAAGGGTTGGGGTTAGGGTTGGGGTTAGGGTTAGGGTTAGGGTTAGGGTTACGGTTAGGGTTAGGGTTAGGGTTAGGGTTAGGGTTAGGGGTAGGGTTAGGGTTAGGGTTAGGGTTAGGATGAATGAACACCGCAAGAACAATCCAAGATAAGGGTTAGTGTTAGTGTTAGTGTTAGGGTTAGGGTTAGGGTTAGGGTTAGGGTTAGGGTTAGGGTTAGGGTTAGGGTTAGGATGAATGAACACCGCAAGAACAATCCACGATTAGGGTTAGGGTTAGTGTTAGGGTTAGGGTTAGGGTTAGGGTTAGGGTTAGGGTTAGGGTTAGGGTTAGAGTTAGGGTTAGGGTTAGGTTTAGGATGAATGAACACCGCAAGAACAATCCAAGATTAGGGTTAGGGTTAGGGTTAGGGTTAGGGTTAGGGTTAGGGTTAGGGTTAGGGTTAGGATGAATGAACACTACAAGAACAATCCAAGATTAGGGTTAGGGTTAGGGTTAGGGTTAGGGTGAATGAACACCGCAAGAACAATCCAAGATTAGGGTTAGGGTTAGGGTTAGGGTTAGGGTTAGGGTTAGGGTTAGGGTTAGGGTTAGGGTTAGGGTTAGGGTTAGGGTGAATGAACACCGCAAGAACAATCCAAGAATAGGGTTAGGGTTAGGGTTAGGGTTAGGGTTAGGGTTAGGGTTAGGGTTAGGGTTAGAGTTAGGGTTAGGGTTAGGTTTAGGATGAATGAACACCGCAAGAACAATCCAAGATTAGGGTTAGGGTTAGGGTTAGGGTTAGGGTTAGGGTTAGGGTTAGGGTTAGGGTTAGGATGAATGAACATTACAAGAACAATCCAAGATTAGGGTTAGGGTTAGGGTTAGGGTTAGGGATAGGGTGAATCAACACCGCAAGAACAATCCAAGATTAGGGTTAGGGTTAGGGTTAGGGTTAGGGTTAGGGTTAGGGTGAATGAACACCGCAAGAACAATCCAAGAATAGGGTTAGGGTTAGGGTTAGGGTTAGGGTGAATGAACACCACAAGAACAATCCAAGATTAGGGTTAGGGTTAGGGTTAGTGTTAGGGTTAGGGTTAGGGTTAGGGTTAGGGTTAGGGTTAGGATGAATGAACACCGCAAGAACAATCCACGATTAGGGTTAGGGTTAGTGTTAGGGTTAGGGTTAGGGTTAGGGTTAGGGTTAGGGTTAGGGTTAGAGTTAGGGTTAGGGTTAGGTTTAGGATGAATGAACACCGCAAGAACAATCCAAGATTAGGGTTAGGGTTAGGGTTAGGGTTAGGGTTAGGGTTAGGGTTAGGATGAATGAACACTACAAGAACAATCCAAGATTAGGGTTAGGGTTAGGGTTAGGGTTAGGGTGAATGAACACTGCAAGAACAATCCAAGATTAGGGTTAGGGTTAGGGTTAGGGTTAGGGTTAGGGTTAGGGTTAGGGTTAGGGTTAGGGTTAGGGTTAGGGTGAATGAACACCGCAAGAACAATCCAAGAATAGGGTTAGGGTTAGGGTTAGGGTTAGGGTTAGGGTTAGGGTTAGGGTTAGGGTTAGGGTTAGGGTTAGGGTTAGGGTTAGAGTTAGGGTTAGGGTTAGGTTTAGGATGAATGAACACCGCAAGAACAATCCAAGATTAGGGTTAGGGTTAGGGTTAGGGTTAGGGTTAGGGTTAGGGTTAGGGTTAGGATGAATGAACACTACAAGAACAATCCAAGATTAGGGTTAGGGTTAGGGTTAGGGTTAGGGTTAGGGATAGGGTGAATCAACACCGCAAGAACAATCCAAGATTAGGGTTAGGGTTAGGGTTAGGGTTAGGGTTAGGGTTAGGGTTAGGGTTAGGGTTAGGGTGAATGAACACCGCAAGAACAATCCAAGAATAGGGTTAGGGTTAGGGTTAGGGTTAGGGTGAATGAACACCGCAAGAACAATCCAAGATTAGGGTTAGGGTTAGGGTTAGGGTTAGGGTTAGGGTTAGGGTTAGGGTTAGGGTTAGGGATAGGGATAGGGTTAGGGTTAGGGTTAGGGTTAGGGTTAGGGTTAGGATGAATGAACACCACAAGAACAATCCAAGATTAGGGTTAGGGTTAGGGTTAGGGTTAGGGTTAGGGTTAGGGTTAGGGTTAGGGTTAGGGTTAGGGTTAGGGTTAGGGTAAAGGTATGGGTTAGGGTTAGGGTTAGGGTGAATGAACACCGCAAGAACAATCCAAGATAAGGGTTAGTGTTAGGTTTAGGGTTAGGGTTAGGGTTAGAGTTAGGGTGAATGAACACCGCAAGAACAATCCAAGAATAGGGTTAGGGTTAGGGTTAGGGTTAGGGTTAGGGTTAGGGTTAGGGTTAGGGTTAGGGTTAGGGTTAGGGTTAGAGTGAATGAACACCGGAAGAACAATCCAAGAATAGGGTTAGGGTTAGGGTTAGGGTTAGGGTTAGGGTTAGGGTTAGGGTTAGGGTTAGGGTTAGGGTTAGGATGAATGAACACTACAAGAACAATCCAAGATTAGGGTTAGGGTTAGGGTAAGGGTTAGGGTTAGGGTTAGGGTTAGGGTTAGGGTGAATGAACACCGCAAGAACAATCCAAGATTAGGGTTAGGGTTAGGGTTAGGGTTAGGGTTAGGGTTAGGGTTAGGGTTAGGGTTAGGGTTAGGGTTAGGGTTAGGGTTAGGGTTAGGGTTAGGATGAATGAACACAACAAGAACAATCCAAGATTAGGGTTAGGGTTAGGGTTAGTGTGAATGAACAACGCAAGAACATACCAAGATTAGGGTTAGGGTTAGGGTTAGGGTTAGGGTTAGGGTTAGGGTGAATGAACACCGCAAGAAAAATCCAAGATTAGGGTTAGGGTTAGGGTTAGGGTTAGGGTTAGGGTTAGGGTTAGGGTTAGGGTTAGGGTTAGGGTGAATGAACACCGCAAGAGCAATCCAAGATTAGGGTTAGGGTAAGGGTTAGGGTTAGGGTTAGGGTTAGGGTTAGTTTTAGGGTTAGGGTTAGGGTTAGGGTTAGGGTTAGGGTTAGGGTTAGGGTGAATGAACACCGCAAGAACAATCCAAGATAAGGGTTAGTGTTAGGTTTAGGGTTAGGGTTAGCGTTAGGGTTAGGGTTAGGGTTAGGGTTAGGGTTAGGGTTAGGATGAATGAACACCGCAAGAACAATGCAAGATTAGGGTTAGGGTTAGGGTTAGGGTTAGGGTTAGGGTTAGGGTTAGGGTTAGGGTTAGGGTTAGGATGAATGAACACTACAAGAACAATCCAAGATTAGGGTTAGGGTTAGGGTTAGGGTTAGGGTTAGGGTTAGGGTTAGGGTTAGGGTGAATGAACACCGCAAGAACAATCCAAGATTAGTGTTAGGGTTAGGGTTAGGGTTAGGGTTAGGGTTAGGGTTAGGGTTAGGATGAATGAACACCACAAAAACAATCCAAGATTAGGGTTAGGGTTAGGGTTAGGGTTAGGGTTAGGGTTAGGGTTAGGGTTAGGGTTAGGGTTAGGGTTAGGGTGAATGAACACCGCAAGAACAATCCAAGAACAGGGTTAGGGTTAGGGTTAGGGTTAGGGTTAGGGTTAGGGTTAGGATGAATGAACACCGCAAGAACAATCCAAGATTAGGGTTAGGGTTAGGGTTAGGGTTAGGGTTAGGGTTAGGGTTAGGGTTAGGGTTAGGGTTAGGGTTAGGATGAATGAACACTACAAGAACAATCCAAGATTAGGGTTAGGGTTAGGGTTAGGGTTAGGGTTAGGGTTAGGGTGAATGAACACCGCAAGAACAATCCAAGATTAGGGTTAGGGTTAGGGTTAGGGTTAGCGTTAGGGTTAGGGTTAGGGTTAGGGTTAGGGTTAGGGTGAATGAACACCGCAAGAACAATCCAAGATTAGGGTTAGGGTTAGGGTTAGCGTTAGGGTTAGCGTTAGG
>NW_028113143.1:345000-347500 GCF_964234715.1 Podarcis melisellensis | reverse complement strand
AGGGTTAGGGTTAGGGTTAGGGTTAGGGTTAGGGTTAGGGTTAGAGTGAATGAACACCGGAAGAACAATCCAAGAATAGGGTTAGGCTTAGGGTTAGGGTTAGGGTTAGGGTTAGGGTTAGGGTTAGGGTTAGGGTTAAGGTTAAGGTTAGGGTTAGGATTAGGGTTAGGGTTAGGGTTAGGGTTAGGGTTAGGGTTAGGGTTAGGGTTAGGGTTAGGGTTAGGGTTAGGGTTAGGGATAGGGTTAGGGTTAGGGTTGGGGTTAGGGTTAGGGTTAGGGTGAATGAACACCGCAAGAACAATCCAAGAACAGGGTTAGGGTTAGGGTTAGGGTTAGGGTTAGGGTTAGGGTTAGGGTTAGGGTTAGGGTTAGGGTTAGGGTTAGGGTTAGGGTTAGGGTTAGGATGAATGAACACCGCAAGAACAATCCAAGATTAGGGTTAGGGTTAGGGTTAGGGTTAGGGTTAGGGATAGGGTTAGGGTTAAGGTTAAGGTTAGGGTTAGGGTTAGGGTTAGGGTTAGGGTTAGGGTTAGGGTTAGGGTTAGGATTAGGGTTAGGGTTAGGGTTAGGGTTAGGGTTAGGGTTAGGGTTAGGGTTAGAGTGAATGAACACCGGAAGAACAATCCAAGAATAGGGTTAGGGTTAGGGTTAGGGTTAGGGTTAGGGTTAGGGTTAGGGTTAGGGTTAGGGTTAGGGTTAGGGTTAGGGTTAGGGTTAGGGTTAGGGTTAGGGTTAGGGTTAGGATGAATGAACACTACAAGAACAATCCAAGATTAGGGTTAGGGTTAGGGTAAGGGTTAGGGTTAGGGTTAGGGTTAGGGTTAGGGTGAATGAACACCGCAAGAACAATCCAAGATTAGGGTTAGGTTTAGGGTTAGGGTTAGGGTTAGGGTTAGGGTTAGGGTTAGGATGAATGAACACAACAAGAACAATCCAAGATTAGGGTTAGGGTTAGGGTTAGTGTGAATGAACAACGCAAGAACATACCAAGATTAGGGTTAGGGTTAGGGTTAGGGTTAGGGTTAGGGTTAGGGTTAGGGTGAATGAACACCGCAAGAAAAATCCAAGATTAGGGTTAGGGTTAGGGTTAGGGTTAGGGTTAGGGTTAGGGTGAATGAACACCGCAAGAGCAATCCAAGATTAGGGTTAGGGTAAGGGTTAGGGTTAGGGTTAGGGTTAGTTTTAGGGTTAGGGTTAGGGTTAGGGTTAGGGTGAATGAACACCGCAAGAACAATCCAAGATAAGGGTTAGTGTTAGGTTTAGGGTTAGGGTTAGCGTTAGGGTTAGCGTTAGGGTTAGGGTTAGGGTTAGGGTTAGGGTTAGGATGAATGAACACCGCAAGAACAATGCAAGATTAGGGTTAGGGTTAGGGTTAGGGTTAGGGTTAGGGTTAGGGTTAGGGTTAGGGTTAGGGTTAGGATGAATGAACACTACAAGAACAATCCAAGATTAGGGTTAGGGTTAGGGTTAGGGGTAGGGTTAGGGTTAGGGTTAGGGTTAGGGTTAGGGTGAATGAACACCGCAAGAACAATCCAAGATTAGGGTTAGGGTTAGGGTTAGGGATAGGGTTAGGGTTAGGGTTAGGGTTAGGATGAATGAACACCACAAAAACAATCCAAGATTAGGGTTAGGGTTAGGGTTAGGGTGAATGAACACCGCAAGAACAATCCAAGAACAGGGTTAGGGTTAGGGTTAGGGTTAGGGTTAGGGTTAGGGTTAGGGTTAGGGTTAGGGTTAGGATGAATGAACACCGCAAGAACAATCCAAGATTAGGGTTAGGGTTAGGGTTAGGGTTAGGGTTAGGGTTAGGGTTAGGATGAATGAACACTACAAGAACAATCCAAGATTAGGGTTAGGGTTAGGGTTAGGGTTAGGGTGAATGAACACCGCAAGAACAATCCAAGATTAGGGTTAGGGTTAGGGTTAGGGTTAGCGTTAGGGTTAGGGTTAGGGTTAGGGTTAGGGTTAGGGTTAGGGTTAGGGTGAATGAACACCGCAAGAACAATCCAAGATTAGGGTTAGGGTTAGGGTTAGCGTTAGGGTTAGGGTTAGGGTTAGGGTTAGGGTTAGGGTTAGGGTTAGGGTGAATGAACACCGCAATCTCAATCCAAGATTAGGGTTAGGGTAAGGGTTAGGGTTAGGGTTAGGGTTAGTTTTAGGGTTAGGGTTAGGGTTAGGGTTAGGGTTAGGGTTAGGGTTAGAGTTAGGGTTAGGGTTAGGTTTAGGATGAATGAACACCGCAAGAACAATCCAAGATTAGGGTTAGGGTTAGGGTTAGGATTAGGGTTAGGGTTAGGGTTAGGGTTAGGGTTAGGGTTAGGGTTAGGGTTAAGGTTAAGGTTAGGGTTAGGGTTAGGGTTAGGGTTAGGGTTAGGGTTAGGGTTAGGATTAGGGTTAGGGTTAGGGTTAGGGTTAGGGTTAGGGTTAGGGTTAGGGTTAGGGTTAGGGTGAATGAACACCGCAAGAACAATCCAAGAATAGGGTTAGGGTTAGGGTTAGG
>NW_028113143.1:300000-302500 GCF_964234715.1 Podarcis melisellensis | reverse complement strand
ATCCAAGATTAGGGTTAGGGTTAGGGTTAGGGTTAGGGTTAGGGTGAATGAACAACGCAAGAACAATCCAAGATTAGGGTTAGGGTTAGGGTTAGGGTTAGGGTTAGGGTTAGGATTAGGGTTAGGGTTAGGGTTAGGGTTAGGGTTAGGGTTAGGGTTAGGGTTTGGGTGAATGAACACCGCAAGAACAATCCAAGATTAGGGTTAGGGTTAGGGTTAAGGTTAAGGTTAGGGTTAGGATTAGGGTTAGGGTTAGGGTTAGGGTTAGGGTTAGGGTTAGGGTTAGGGTTAGGGTTAGGGTTAGGATGAATGAACACCACAAGAACAATCCAAGATTAGGGTTAGGGTTAGGGTTAGGGTTAGGGTTAGGGTTAGGGTTAGGGTTGGGGTTAGGGTTAGGGTTAGGGTTAGGGTTAGGGTTAGGGTTGGGGTTGGTGTTAAGGTTAGGGTTAGGGTTAGGGTTAGGGTTAGGATGAATGAACACCGCAAGAACAATCCAAGATTAGGGTTAGGGTTAGGGTTAGGGTTAGGGTTAGGGTTAGGGTTAGGGTTAGGGTTAGGGTTAGGGTTAGGGTTAGGGTTAGGGTTAGGGTTAGGGTGAATGAACACCGCAAGAAATATCCAAGATTTGGGTTAGGGTTAGGGTTAGGGTTAGGGTTAAGGTTAGGGTTAGGGTTAGGGTTAGGGTTAGGGTTAGGGTTAGGGTTAGGGTTAGGGTTAGGGTTAGGGTTAGGGTTAGGGTTAGGGTTAGGGTGAATGAACACCGCAAGAGCAATCCAAGATTAGGGTTTGGGTAAGGGTTAGGGTTAGGGTTAGGGTTGGGGTTAGGGTTAGGGTTAGGGTTAGGGTTAGGGTTAGGGTTAGGGTTAGGATGAATGAACACCGCAAGAACAATCCAAGATTAGGGTTAGGGTTAGGGTTAGGGTTAGGGTTAGGGTTAGGGTTAGGGTTAGGGTTAGGGTTAGGGTTAGGGTTAGGGTTAGGGTTAGGGTTAGGATGAATGAACACTACAAGAACAATCCAAGATTAGGGTTAGGGTTAGGGTTAGGGTTAGGGTTAGGGTTAGGGTTAGGGTTAGGGTTAGGGTTAGGGTTAGGGTTAGGGTGAATGAACACCACAAGAACAATGCAAGATTAGGGTTAGGGTTAGGGTTAGGGTTAGGGTTAGGGTTAGGGTGAATGAACACCGCAAGAACAATCCAAGAATAGGGTTAGGGTTAGGGTTAGGATGAATGAACACCGTGAGAACAATCCAAGATTAGGGTTAGGGTTAGGGTTAGGGTTAGGGTTAGGGTTAGGGTTAGGGTTAGGGTTAGGGTTAGGGTTAGGGTTAGGGTTAGGGTTAGGGTTAGGGTTAGGGTTAGGGTTAGGGTGAATGAACACCGCAAGAAATATCCAAGATTTGGGTTAGGGTTAGGGTTGGGGTTAGGGTTAGGGTTAGGGTTAGGGTTAGGGTTAGGGTTAGGATGAATGAACACCGCAAGAACAATCCAAGATTAGGGTTAGGGTTAGGGTTAGGGTTAGGGTTAGGGTTAGGGTTAGGGTTAGGGTTAGGGTTAGGGTTAGGGTTAGGGTTAGGATGAATGAACACTACAAGAACAATCCAAGATTAGGGTTAGGGTTAGGGTTAGGGTTAGGGTTAGGGTTAGGGTTAGGGTTAGGGTTAGGATGAATGAACACCGCAAGAACAATCCAAGATTAGGGTTAGGGTTAGGGTTAGGGTTAGGGTTAGGGTTAGGGTTAGGGTTAGGGTTAGGGTGAATGAACACCGCAAGAGCAATCCAAGATTAGGGTTTGGGTAAGGGTTAGGGTTAGGGTTAGGGTTAGGGTTGGGGTTAGGGTTAGGGTTAGGGTGAATGAACACTGCAAGAGCAATCCAAGATTAGGCTTAGGGTAAGGGTTAGGGTTAGGGTTAGGGTTAGGGTTAGTTTTAGGGTTAAGGTTAGGGTTAGGGTTAGGGTTAGGGTTGGGGTTAGGGTTAGGGTTAGGGTTAGGGTTAGGGTTAGGGTTAGGATGAATGAACACCGCAAGAACAATCCAAGATTAGGGTTAGGGTTAGGGTTTGGGTTAGGGTTAGTGTTAGGGTTAGGGTTAGGGTTAGGGTTAGGGTTCGGGTTAGGGTTAGGGTTAGCGTTAGGGTTAGGGTTAGGGTTAGGATTAGGGTTAGGGTTAGTGTTAGGGTTAGGATGAATGAAAACTACAAGAACAATCCAAGATTAGGGTTAGGGTTAGGGTTAGGGTTAGGGTTAGGGTTAGGGTTAGGGTTAGGATGAATGAACACCACAAGAACAATCCAAGATTAGGGTTAGGGTTAGGGTTAGGGTTAGGGTTAGGGTTAGGGTTAGGGTTAGGGTGAATGAACACCGCAAGAAGAATCCAAGAATAGGGTTAGTGTTAGTGTTAGTGTTAGTGTTAGGGTTAGGGTTAGGGTTAGGGTTAGGGTTAGGGTTAGGGTTAGGGTTAGGGTGAATGAACAACGCAAGAACAATCCAAGAATAGGG
>NW_028113143.1:292500-295000 GCF_964234715.1 Podarcis melisellensis | reverse complement strand
ACCGCAAAAACAATCCAAGATTAGGGTTAGGGTTAGGGTTAGGGTTAGGGTTAGGGTTAGGATGAATGAACACCGCAAGAACAATCCAAGATTAGGGTTAGGGTTAGGGTTAGGGTTAGGGTTAGGGTTAGGGTTAGGGTTAGGGTTAGGGTTAGGGTGAATGAACACCGCAAGAAATATCCAAGATTTGGGTTAGGGTTAGGGTTAGGGTTAGGGTTAGGGTTAGGGTTAAGGTTAGGGTTAGGGTTAGGGTTAGGGTTAGGGTTAGGGTTAGGGTTAGGGTTAGGGTGAATGAACACCGCAAGAGCAATCCAAGATTAGGGTTTGGGTAAGGGTTAGGGTTAGGGTTAGGGTTAGGGTTAGGGTTAGGGTTAGTTTTAGGGTTAGGGTTAGGGTTAGGGTTAGGGTTAGGGTTAGGGTTAGGGTTAGGGTTAGGGTTAGGGTTAGGGTTGGGGTTAGGGTTAGGGTTAGGGTTAGGGTTAGGATTAGGGTTAGGGTTAGGATGAATGAACACCGCAAGAACAATCCAAGATTAGGGTTAGGGTTAGGGTTAGGGTTAGGGTTAGGGTTAGGGTTAGGGTTAGGGTTAGGGTTAGGGTTAGGGTTAGGGTTAGGGTTAGGATTAGGGTTAGGGATAGGGTTAGGATGAATGAACACTACAAGAACAATCCAAGATTAGGGTTAGGGTTAGGGTTAGGGTTAGGGTTAGGGTTAGGGTTAGGGTTAGGGTTAGGGTTAGGGTTAGGGTTAAGGTTAGGGTTAGGGTTAGGGTTAGGGTTAGGGTTAGGGTGAATGAACACCACAAGAACAATGCAAGATTAGGGTTAGGGTTAGGGTTAGGGTTAGGGTTAGGGTTAGGGTTAGGGTGAATGAACACCGCAAGAACAATCCAAGAATAGGGTTAGGGTTAGGGTTAGGATGAATGAACACCGCAAGAACAATCCAAGATTAGGGTTAGGGTTAGGGTTAGGGTTAGAGTTAGGGTTAGGGTTAGGGTTAGGGTTAGGGTTAGGGTTAGGGTTAGGGTAAGGGTTAGGGTTAGGGTTAGGGTTAGGGTTAGGGTTAGGGTTAGGGTTAGGATGAATGAACACCACAAAAACAATCCAAGATTAGGGTTAGGGTTAGGGTTAGGGTTAGGGTTAGGGTTAGGGTGAATGAACACCGCAAGAACAATCCAAGATTAGGGTTAGGGTTAGGGTTAGGGTTAGGGTTAGGGTTAGGGTGAATGAACAACACAAGAACAATCCAAGATTAGGGTTAGGGATAGGGTTAGGGTTAGGGTTAGGGTTAGGGTTAGGGTTAGGGTAAGGGTAAGGGTTAGGGTTAGGGTTAGGGTTAGGGTTAGGGTTAGGGTTAGGGTAAAAGAACACCACAAGAACAATTCAAGAATAGGGTTAGGGTTAGGGTTAGGGTTAGGGTTAGGGTTAGGGTTAGGGTTAGGGTTAGTATGAATGAACACCAGAAGAACAATCCAAGATTAGGGTTAGGGTTAGGGTTAGGGTTAGGGTTAGGGTTAGGGTTAGGGTTAGGGTTAGGGTTAGGGTTAGGGTTAGGGTGAATGAAAACCGTAAGAACAATCCAAGATTAGGGTTAGGGTTAGGGTTAGGGTTAGGGTTACGGTTAGGGTTAGGGTTAGGGTTAGGGTAAGGGTTAGGATGAATGAACACCGCAAGAACAATCTAAGATTAGGGTTAGGGTTAGGGTTACGGTTAGGATGAATGAACACTACAAGAACAATCCAAGATTAGGGTTAGGGTTAGGGTTAGGGTTAGGGTTAGGGTTAGGGTTAGGGTTAGGGTTAGGGTTAGGGTTAGGGTTCGGGTTCGGGTTCGGGTTAGGGTTAGGGTTAGGGTGAATGAACACCGCAAGAACAATCCAAGATCAGGGTTAGGGTTAGGGTTAGGGTTAGGATGAATGAACACCACAAGAACAATCCAAGATTAGGGTTAGGGTTAGGGTTAGGGTTAGGGTTAGGGTTAGGGTTAGGGTTAGGGTTAGGGTTAGGGTTAGGGTTAGGGTTAGGGTTAGGGTGAATGAACACCGCAAGAACAATCCAAGATTAGGGTTAGGGTTAGGGTTAGGGTTAGGGTTAGGATGAATGAACACCACAAGAACAATCCAAGATTAGGGTTAGGGTTAGGGTTAGGGTTAGGGTTAGGATTAGGGTTAGGGTTAGGGTTAGGGTTAGGGTTAGGGTTAGGGTTTGGGTGAATGAACACCGCAAGAACAATCCAAGATTAGGGTTAGGGTTAGGGTTAGGGTTAAGGTTAAGGTTAGGGTTAGGATTAGGGTTAGGGTTAGGGTTAGGGTTAGGGTTAGGGTTAGGGTTAGGGTTAGGGTTAGGGTTAGGGTTAGGGTTAGGGTTAGGGTTAGGGTTAGGGTTAGGATGAATGAACACCACAAGAACAATCCAAGATTAGGGTTAGGGTTAGGGTTAGGGTTAGGGTTAGGGTTGGGGTTAGGGTTAGGGTTAGGGTTAGGGTTAGGGTTAGGGTTAGGG
>NW_028113143.1:240000-245000 GCF_964234715.1 Podarcis melisellensis | reverse complement strand
AATCCAAGATTAGGGTTAGGGTTAGGGTTAGGGTTAGGGTTAGGGTTAGGGTTAGGGTGAATGAACACCGCAAGAACAATCCAAGATTAGGGTTAGGGTTAGGTTTAGGGTTAGGGTTAGGGTTAGGGTTAGGGTTAATGTTAGGGTTAGGGTTAGGGTTAGGATGAATGAATACTACAAGAACAATCCAAGATTAGGGTTAGGGTTAGGGTTAGGGTTAGGGTTAGGATGAATGAACACTACAAGAACAATCCAAGATTAGGGTTAGGGTTAGGGTTAGGGTTAGGGTTAGGGTTAGGGTTAGGGTTAGGGTAAGGGTTAGGGATAGGGTTAGGGTTAGGATGAATGAACACCACAAGAACAATCCAAGATTAGGGTTAGGGTTAGGGTTAGGGTTAGGGTTAGGGTTAGGGTTAGGGTTAGGGTTAGGGTTGGGGTTAGGGTTAGGGTTAGGGTTAGGGTTAGGGTTAGGGTTAGGGTTAGGGTTAGGGTTAGGGTTAGGGTTAGGATGAATGAACACCGTAAGAACAATCCAAGATAAGGGTTAGTGTTAGTGTTAGTGTTAGTGTTAGTGTTAGGGTTAGGGTTAGGGTTAGGGTTAGGGTTAGGGTTAGGGTGAATGAACACCGCAAGAGCAATCCAAGATTAGGGTTAGGGTTAGGGTTAGGGTTAGGGTTAGGGTTAGGGTTAGGGTAAGGGTTAGGGTTAAGGTTAGGGTTAGGGTTAGGGTTAGGGTTAGGGTTAGGGTTAGGGTTAGGGTTAGGGTTAGGGTGAATGAACACCGCAAGAACAATCCAAGCTTAGGGTTAGGGTTAGGGTTAGGGTTAGGGTTAGGGTTAGGGTTAGGGTCAATGAACACCGCAAGAACAATCCAAGCTTAGGGTTAGGGTTAGGGTTTGCGTTAGGGTTAGGGTTAGGGTTATTGTAAATGAACACCGCAAGAACAATCCAAGAATAGGGTTAGGGTTAGGGTTAGGGTTAGGGTTAGGGTTAGGGTTAGGGTAAATGAACACCACAAGAACAATCCAAGAATAGGGTTAGGGTTAGGGTTAGGGTTAGGGTTAGGGTTAGGGTTAGGGTTAGTATGAATGAACACCAGAAGAACAATCCAAGATTAGGGTTAGGGTTAGGGTTAGGGTTAGGGTTAGGGTTAGGGTTAGGGTTAGGGTTAGGGTTAGGGTTAGGGTGAATGAACACTACAAGAACAATCCAAGATTAGGGTTAGGGTTAGGGTTAGGGTTAGGGTTAGGGTTATGGTTAGGGTTAGGGTTAGGGTAAGGGTTAGGATGAATGAACACTGCAAGAACAATCTAAGATTAGGGTTAGGGTTAGGGTTACGGTTAGGATGAATGAACACTACAAGAACAATCCAAGATTAGGGTTAGGGTTAGGGTTAGGGTTAGGGTTAGGGTTAGGGTTAGGGTTAGGGTTAGGGTTAGGGTTAGGGTTAGGGTTAGGGTTAGGGTTAGGGTTCGGGTTCGGGTTCGGGTTCGGGTTCGGGTGAATGAACACCGCAAGAACAATCCAAGATCAGGGTTAGGGTTAGGGTTAGGGTTAGGATGAATGAACACCACAAGAACAATCCAAGATTAGGGTTAGGGTTAGGGTTAGGGTTAGGGTTAGGGTTAGGGTTAGGGTTAGGGTTAGGGTTAGGGTGAATGAACACCGCAAGAACAATCCAAGATTAGGGTTAGGGTTAGGGTTAGGGTTAGGGTTAGGATGAATGAACACCACAAGAACAATCCAAGATTAGGGTTAGGGTTAGGGTTTGCGTTAGGGTTAGGGTGAATGAACACCGCAAGAACAATCCAAGAATAGGGATAGGGTTAGGGTTAGGGTTAGGGTTAGGGTGAATGAACACCGCAAGAACAATCCAAGAATAGGGTTAGGGTTAGGGTTAGGGTTAGGGTTAGGGTTAGGGTTAGGGTTAGGGTTAGGGTTAGGGTTAGGGTGAATGAACACCGGAAGAACAATCCGAGAATAGGGTTAGGGTTAGGGTTAGGGTTAGGGTTTGGGTTAGGGTTAGGGTTAGGGTTAGGGTTAGGGTTAGGGTTAGGGTTAGGGTTAGAGTTAGGTTTAGGGTTAGGGTTAGGGTTAGGGTTAGGGTTAGGGTTAGGGTTAGGGTTAGGGTGAATGAACACCGCAAGAACAATCCAAGATTAGGGTTAGGGTTAGGGTTAGGGTTAGGGTTAGGGTTAGGGTTAGGGTTAGGGTTAGGGTTAGGGTTAGGGTTAGGGTTAGGGTTAGGGTTAGGGTTAGGATGAATGAACACTACAAGAACAATCCAAGATTAGGGTTAGGGTTAGGGTTAGGGTTAGGGTTAGGGTTAGGGTTAGGGTTAGGGTTAGGGTTAGGGTGAATGAACACCGCAAGAACAATCCAAGATTAGGGTTAGGGTTAGGTTTAGGGTTAGGGTTAGGGTTAGGGTTAGGGTTAATGTTAGGGTTAGGGTTAGGATGAATGAATACTACAAGAACAATCCAAGATTAGGGTTAGGGTTAGGGTTAGGGTTAGGGTTAGGATGAATGAACACTACAAGAACAATCCAAGATTAGGGTTAGGGTTAGGGTTAGGGTTAGGGTTAGGGTTAGGGTTAGGGTTAGGGTTAGGGTTAGGGTTAGGGTGAATGAACACCGCAAGAACAATCCAAGATTAAGGTTAGGGTTAGGGTTAGGGTTAGGGTTAGGGTTAGGGTTAGGGTTAGGGTTAGGGTTAGGGTTAGGGTTAGGGTGAATGAACACCGCAAGAACAATCCAAGCTTAGGGTTAGGGTTAGGGTTAGGGTTAGGGTTAGGGTTAGGGTTAGGGTCAATGAACACCGCAAGAACAATCCAAGCTTAGGGTTAGGGTTAGGGTTTGCGTTAGGGTTAGGGTTAGGGTTATTGTAAATGAACACCGCAAGAACAATCCAAGAATAGGGTTAGGGTTAGGGTTAGGGTTAGGGTTAGGGTTAGGGTTAGGGTTAGGGTAAATGAACACCACAAGAACAATCCAAGAATAGGGTTAGGGTTAGGGTTAGGGTTAGGGTTAGGGTTAGGGTTAGGGTTAGGGTTAGTATGAATGAACACCAGAAGAACAATCCAAGATTAGGGTTAGGGTTAGGGTTAGGGTTAGGGTTAGGGTTAGGGTTAGGGTTAGGGTTAGGGTTAGGGTTAGGGTTAGGGTTAGGGTGAATGAACACTACAAGAACAATCCAAGATTAGGGTTAGGGTTAGGGTTAGGGTTAGAGTTAGGGTTATGGTTAGGGTTAGGGTTAGGGTAAGGGTTAGGATGAATGAACACTGCAAGAACAATCTAAGATTAGGGTTAGGGTTAGGGTTACGGTTAGGATGAATGAACACTACAAGAACAATCCAAGATTAGGGTTAGGGTTAGGGTTAGGGTTAGGGTTAGGGTTAGGGTTAGGGTTAGGGTTAGGGTTAGGGTTAGGGTTAGGGTTAGGGTTAGGGTTAGGGTTCGGGTTCGGGTTCGGGTTCGGGTTCGGGTGAATGAACACCGCAAGAACAATCCAAGATCAGGGTTAGGGTTAGGGTTAGGGTTAGGATGAATGAACACCACAAGAACAATCCAAGATTAGGGTTAGGGTTAGGGTTAGGGTTAGGGTTAGGGTTAGGGTTAGGGTTAGGGTTAGGGTGAATGAACACCGCAAGAACAATCCAAGATTAGGGTTAGGGTTAGGGTTAGGGTTAGGGTTAGGATGAATGAACACCACAAGAACAATCCAAGATTAGGGTTAGGGTTAGGGTTTGCGTTAGGGTTAGGGTGAATGAACACCGCAAGAACAATCCAAGAATAGGGATAGGGTTAGGGTTAGGGTTAGGGTTAGGGTGAATGAACACCGCAAGAACAATCCAAGAATAGGGTTAGGGTTAGGGTTAGGGTTAGGGTTAGGGTTAGGGTTAGGGTTAGGGTTAGGGTTAGGGTTAGGGTGAATGAACACCGGAAGAACAATCCGAGAATAGGGTTAGGGTTAGGGTTAGGGTTAGGGTTTGGGTTAGGGTTAGGGTTAGGGTTAGGGTTAGGGTTAGGGTTAGGGTTAGAGTTAGGTTTAGGGTTAGGGTTAGGGTTAGGGTTAGGGTTAGGGTTAGGGTTAGGGTGAATGAACACCGCAAGAACAATCCAAGATTAGGGTTAGGGTTAGGGTTAGGGTTAGGGTTAGGGTTAGGGTTAGGGTTAGGGTTAGGGTTAGGGTTAGGGTTAGGGTTAGGGTTAGGGTTAGTGTTAGGGTTAGGGTTAGGATGAATGAACACTACAAGAACAATCCAAGATTAGGGTTAGGGTTAGGGTTAGGGTTAGGGTTAGGGTTAGGGTTAGGGTTAGGGTTAGGGTGAATGAACACCGCAAGAACAATCCAAGATTAGGGTTAGGGTTAGGTTTAGGGTTAGGGTTAGGGTTAGGGTTAGGGTTAATGTTAGGGTTAGGGTTAGGATGAATGAATACTACAAGAACAATCCAAGATTAGGGTTAGGGTTGGGGTTAGGGTTAGGGTTAGGATGAATGAACACTACAAGAACAATCCAAGATTAGGGTTAGGGTTAGGGTTAGGGTTAGGGTTAGGGTTAGGGTTAGGGTTAGGGTTAGGGTTAGGGTTAGGGTTAGGGTGAATGAACACCGCAAGAACAATCCAAGATTAAGGTTAGGGTTAGGGTTAGGGTTAGGGTTAGGGTTAGGGTTAGGGTTAGGGTTAGGGTTAGGGTTAGGGTTAGGGTTAGGGTTAGGGTCAATGAACACCGCAAGAACAATCCAAGCTTAGGGTTAGGGTTAGGGTTTGCGTTAGGGTTAGGGTTAGGGTTATTGTAAATGAACACCGCAAGAACAATCCAAGAATAGGGTTAGGGTTAGGGTTAGGGTTAGGGTTAGGGTTAGGGTTAGGGTTAGGGTTAGGGTTAGTATGAATGAACACCACAAGAACAATCCAAGATTAGGGTTAGGGTTAGGGTTAGGGTTAGGGTTAGGGTTAGGGTTAGGGTTAGGGTGAATGAACACTACAAGAACAATCCA
>NW_028113143.1:165000-167500 GCF_964234715.1 Podarcis melisellensis | reverse complement strand
ACAATCCAAGAATAGGGTTAGGGTTAGGGGTAGGGTTAGGGTTAGGGTTAGGGTTAGGGTTAGGGTTAGGGTTAGGGTTAGGGTTAGGATTAGGGTTAGGGTTAGGGTTAGGGTAAGGGTTAGGGTTAGGGTTAGGGTGAATGAACACCGCAAGAACAATCCAAGAATAGGGTTAGGGTTAGGGTAAGGGTTAGGGTTAGGCTTAGGGTTAGGGTTAGGGTTAGGGTTAGGGTTAGGGTTAGGGTTAGGGTTAGGATTAGGGTTAAGGTTAGGGTTAGGGTTAGGGTTAGGGTAAGGGTTAGGGTTAGGGTTAGGGTGAATGAACACCGCAAGAACAATCCAAGAATAGGGTAAGGGTTAGGGTTAGGATTTGGGTTAGGGTTAGGGTTAGGATGAATGAACACCGCAAGAACAATCCAAGATTAGGGTTAGGGTTAGGGTTAGGGTTAGGGTTAGGGTTAGGGTTAGGGTTAGGGTTAGGGTTAGGGTTAGGGTTAGGGTTAGGGTTAGGGTTAGGGTTAGGGTTAGGATGAATGAACACCACAAGAACAATCCAAGATTAGGGTTAGGGTTAGGGTTAGGGTTAGGGTTAGGGTTAGGGTTAGGGTTAGGGTTAGGGTTAGGGTTAGGGTTAGGGTTAGGGTGAATGAACACCGCAAGAACAATCCAAGAATAGGGTTAGGGTTAGGGTTAGGGTTAGGGTTAGGGTTAGGGTTAGGGTGAATGAACACCGCAAGAACAATCCAAGAATAGGGTTAGGGTTAGGGTTAGGGTTAGGGTTAGGGTTAGGGTTAGGGTTAGGGTTAGGGTTAGGGTTAGGGTTAGGATGAATGAACACCGCAAGAACAATCCAAGATAAGGGTTAGTGTTAGTGTTAGGGTTAGGGTTAGGGTTAGGGTTAGGGTGAATGAACACCGCAAGAACAATCCAAGAATAGGGTTAGGGTTAGGGTTAGGGTTAGGGTTAGGGTTAGGGTTAGGGTTAGGGTTAGGGTTAGGATGAATGAACACCGCAAGAACAATCCAAGATAAGGGTTAGTGTTAGTGTTAGGGTTAGGGTTAGGGTTAGGGCTAGGGTTAGGGTTAGGGTTAGGGTTAGGGTTAGGGTTAGGGTTAGGGTTAGGGTTAGGGTGAATGAACACCCCAAGAACAATCCAAGAATAGGGTTAGGGTTAGGGTTAGGGTTAGGGTTAGGGTTAGGGTTAGGGTTAGGGTTAGGGTTAGGGTTAGGGTTAGGGTTATAGTGAATGAACACCGGAAGAACAATCCAAGAATAGGGTTAGGGTTAGGGTTAGGGTTAGGGTTAGGGTTAGGGTTAGGGTTAGGGTTAGGGTTAGGGTTAGGTTTAGGATGAATGAACACCGCAAGAACAATCCAAGATTAGGGTTAGGGTTAGGGTTAGGGTTAGGATGAATGAACACTACAAGAACAATCCAAGATTAGGGTTAGGGTTAGGGTTAGGGTGAATGAACACCGCAAGAAAAATCCAAGATTAGGGTTAGGGTTAGGGTTAGGGTTAGGGTTAGGGTTAGGGTTAGGGTTAGGGTTAGGGTTAGGGTTAGGGTTAGGATGAATGAACACCACAAGAACAATCCAAGATTAGGGTTAGGGTTAGGGTTAGGGTTAGGGTTAGGGTTAGGGTTAGGGTTAGGGTTAGGGTTAGGGTTAGGGTTAGGGTTAGGGTTAGGGTTAGGATGAATGAACACCTCAAGAACAATCCAAGATTAGGGTTAGGGTTAGGGTTAGGATGAATGAACACTACAAGAACAATCCAAGATAAGGGTTAGGGTTAGGGTTAGGGTTAGGGTTAGGGTTAGGGTTAGAGTTAGGGTTAGGGTTAGGGTTAGGGTTAGGGTTAGGGTTAGGGTTAGGGTGAATGAACACCCCAAGAACAATCCAAGAATAGGGTTAGGGTTAGGGTTAGGGTTAGGGTTAGGGTTAGGGTTATAGTGAATGAACACCGGAAGAACAATCCAAGAATAGGGTTAGGGTTAGTGTTAGGGTTAAAGTTAGGGTTAGGGTTAGGGTGAATGAACACCGCAAGAACAATCCAAGATTAGGGTTAGGGTTAGGGTTAGGATTAGGGTTAGGGTTAGGGTTAGGATGAATGAACACCACAAGAACAATCCAAGATTAGGGTTAGGGTTAGGGTTAGGGTTAGGGTTAGGGTTAGGGTTAGGGTTAGGGTGACTGAACACCGCAAGAACAATCCAAGAATAGGGTTAGGGTTAGGGGTAGGGTTAGGGTTAGGGTTAGGGTTAGGGTTAGGGTTAGGGTTAGGGTTAGGGTTAGGGTTAGGATTAGGGTTAGGGTTAGGGTTAGGGTAAGGGTTAGGGTTAGGGTTAGGGTGAATGAACACCGCAAGAACAATCCAAGAATAGGGTTAGGGTTAGGGTAAGGGTTAGGGTTAGGCTTAGGGTTAGGGTTAGGGTTAGGGTTAGGGTTAGGGTTAGGGTTAGGATTAGGGTTAAGGTTAGGGTTAGGGTTAGGGTTAGGGTAAG
>NW_028113143.1:140000-147500 GCF_964234715.1 Podarcis melisellensis | reverse complement strand
AAGATTAGGGTTAGGGTTAGGGTTAGGGTTAGGATTAGGGTTAAGGTGAATGAACACCGCAAGAACAATCCAAGAATAGGGTTAGGGTTAGGGTTAGGGTTAGGGTTAGGGTTAGGGTTAGGGTTAGGGTTAGGGTTAGGGTTAGGGTTAGGTTTAGGATGAATGAACACCGCAAGAACAATCCAAGATTAGGGTTAGGGTTAGGATGAATGAACACTACAAGAACAATCCAAGATTAGGGTTAGGGTTAGGGTTAGGGTTAGGGTTAGGGTTAGGGTTAGGGTTAGGGTTAGGGTTAGGGTTAGGGTTAGGGTTAGGATGAATGAACACCACAAGAACAATCCAAGTTTAGGGTTAGGGTTAGGGTTAGGGTTAGGGTTAGGGTTAGGGTGAATGAACACCGCAAGAACAATCCAAGAATAGGGTTAGGGTTAGGGTTAGGGTTAGGGTTAGGGTTAGGGTTAGGGTTAGGGTGAATGAACACCGCAAGAACTATCCAAGATTAGGGTTAGGGTTAGGGTTAGGGTTAGGGTTAGGGTTAGGGTTAGGGTTAGGGTTAGGGTTAGGGTTAGGGTTAGGGCTAGGGTTAGGGTTAGGGTTAGGGTTAGGGTTAGGGTTAGGGTTAGGATGAATGAACACCGCAAGAACAATCCAAGATAAGGGTTAGTGTTAGTGTTAGTGTTAGTGTTAGGGTTAGGGTTAGGGTTAGGGTTAGGGTTAGGGTTAGGTTTAGGATGAATGAACACCTCAAGAACAATCCAAGATTAGGGTTAGGGTTAGGGTTAGGATGAATGAACACTACAAGAACAATCCAAGATAAGGGTTAGGGTTAGGGTTAGGGTTAGGGTTAGAGTTAGGGTTAGGGTTAGGGTTAGGGTTAGGGTTAGGGTTAGGGTGAATGAACACCCCAAGAACAATCCAAGAATAGGGTTAGGGTTAGGGTTAGGGTTAGGGTTAGGGTTAGGGTTAGGGTTAGGGTTAGGGTTATAGTGAATGAACACCGGAAGAACAATCCAAGAATAGGGTTAGGGTTAGGGTTAGGGTTAAAGTTAGGGTTAGGGTTAGGGTTAGGTTTAGGATGAATGAACACCGCAAGAACAATCCAAGATTAGGGTTAGGGTTAGGGTTAGGGTTAGGGTTAGGATGAATGAACACTACAAGAACAATCCAAGATTAGGGTTAGGGTTAGGGTTAGGGTTAGGGTTAGTGTTAGGGTGAATGAACACCGCAAGAACAATCCAAGATTAGGGTTAGGGTTAGGGTTAGGATTAGGGTTAGGGTTAGGGTTAGGATGAATGAACACCACAAGAACAATCCAAGATTAGGGTTAGGGTTAGGGTTAGGGTTAGGGTTAGGATTAGGATTAGGATTAGGGTTAGGGTTAGGGTTAGGGTTAGGGTAAGGGTTAGGGTTAGGGTTAGGGTGAATGAACACCGCAAGAACAATCCAAGAATAGGGTTAGGGTTAGGGTTAGGATTAGGGTTAGGGTTAGGGTTAGGGTTAGGATGAATGAACACCGCAAGAACAATCCAAGATTAGGGTTAGGGTTAGGGTTAGGGTTAGGGTTAGGGTTAGGGTTAGGATGAATGAACACCGCAAGAACAATCCAAGATTAGGGTTAGGGTTAGGATGAATGAACACTACAAGAACAATCCAAGATTAGGGTTAGGGTTAGGGTTAGGGTTAGGGTTAGGGTTAGGGTTAGGGTTAGGGTTAGGGTTAGGGTTAGGATGAATGAACACCACAAGAACAATCCAAGTTTAGGGTTAGGGTTAGGGTTAGGGTTAGGGTTAGGGTTAGGGTGAATGAACACCGCAAGAACAATCCAAGAATAGGGTTAGGGTTAGGGTTAGGGTTAGGGTTAGGGTTAGGGTTAGGGTTAGGGTGAATGAACACCGCAAGAACTATCCAAGATTAGGGTTAGGGTTAGGGTTAGGGTTAGGGTTAGGGTTAGGGTTAGGGTTAGGGTTAGGGTTAGGGTTAGGGCTAGGGTTAGGGTTAGGGTTAGGGTTAGGGTTAGGGTTAGGATGAATGAACACCGCAAGAACAATCCAAGATAAGGGTTAGTGTTAGTGTTAGTGTTAGTGTTAGGGTTAGGGTTAGGGTTAGGGTTAGGGTTAGGGTTAGGGTTAGGGTTAGGTTTAGGATGAATGAACACCTCAAGAACAATCCAAGATTAGGGTTAGGGTTAGGGTTAGGATGAATGAACACTACAAGAACAATCCAAGATAAGGGTTAGGGTTAGGGTTAGGGTTAGGGTTAGAGTTAGGGTTAGGGTTAGGGTTAGGGTTAGGGTTAGGGTTAGGGTTAGGGTTAGGGTTAGGGTGAATGAACACCCCAAGAACAATCCAAGAATAGGGTTAGGGTTAGGGTTAGGGTTAGGGTTAGGGTTAGGGTTAGGGTTAGGGTTAGGGTTATAGTGAATGAACACCGGAAGAACAATCCAAGAATAGGGTTAGGGTTAGGGTTAGGGTTAAAGTTAGGGTTAGGGTTAGGGTTAGGTTTAGGATGAATGAACACCGCAAGAACAATCCAAGATTAGGGTTAGGGTTAGGGTTAGGGTTAGGGTTAGGATGAATGAACACTACAAGAACAATCCAAGATTAGGGTTAGGGTTAGGGTTAGGGTTAGGGTTAGTGTTAGGGTGAATGAACACCGCAAGAACAATCCAAGATTAGGGTTAGGGTTAGGGTTAGGATTAGGGTTAGGGTTAGGGTTAGGATGAATGAACACCACAAGAACAATCCAAGATTAGGGTTAGGGTTAGGGTTAGGGTTAGGGTTAGGATTAGGATTAGGATTAGGGTTAGGGTTAGGGTTAGGGTTAGGGTTAGGGTAAGGGTTAGGGTTAGGGTTAGGGTGAATGAACACCGCAAGAACAATCCAAGAATAGGGTTAGGGTTAGGGTTAGGATTAGGGTTAGGGTTAGGGTTAGGGTTAGGATGAATGAACACCGCAAGAACAATCCAAGATTAGGGTTAGGGTTAGGTTTAGGGTTAGGGTTAGGGTTAGGGTTAGGGTTAGGGTTAGGATGAATGAACACCACAAGAACAATCCAAGATTAGGGTTAGGGTTAGGGTTAGGGTTAGGGTTAGGGTTAGGGTTAGGGTTAGGGTGAATGAACACCGCAAGAACAATCCAAGAATAGGGTTAGGGTTAGGGTTAGGGTTAGGGTTAGGGTTAGGGTTAGGGTTAGGGTTAGGATGAATGAACACCGCAAGAACAATCCAAGATAAGGGTTAGTGTTAGTGTTAGGGTTAGGGTTAGGGTTAGGGTGAATGAACACCGCAAGAACAATCCAAGAATAGGGTTAGGGTTAGGGTTAGGGTTAGGGTTAGGGTTAGGGTTAGGGTTAGGGTTAGGGTTAGGGTGAATGAACACCGCAAGAACAATCCAAGAATAGGGTTAGGGTTAGGGTTAGGGTTAGGGTTAGGGTTAGGGTTAGGGTTAGGGTTAGGGTTAGGGTTAGGGTTAGGGTTAGGATGAATGAACACCGCAAGAACAATCCAAGATAAGGGTTAGTGTTAGTGTTAGGGTTAGGGTTAGGGTTAGGGTTAGGGTGAATGAACACCGCAAGAACAATCCAAGAATAGGGTTAGGGTTAGGGTTAGGGTTAGGGTTAGGGTTAGGGTTAGGGTTAGGGTTAGGGTTAGGGTTAGGATGAATGAACACCGCAAGAACAATCCAAGATAAGGGTTAGTGTTAGTGTTAGGGTTAGGGTTAGGGTTAGGGCTAGGGTTAGGGTTAGGGTTAGGGTTAGGGTTAGGGTTAGGTTAGGGTTAGGGTTAGGGTTAGGGTTAGGGTTAGGGTTAGGGTTAGGGTTAGGGTTAGGGTTAGGGTTAGGATGAATGAACACCGCAAGAACAATCCAAGATAAGGGTTAGTGTTAGTGTTAGTGTTAGGGTTAGGGTTAGGGTTAGGGTTAGGGTTAGGGTTAGGGTTAGGGTTAGGTTTAGGGTTAGGGTTAGGGTTAGGGTTAGGGTTAGGGTTAGGGTTAGGTTTAGGATGAATGAACACCTCAAGAACAATCCAAGATTAGGGTTAGGGTTAGGGTTAGGATGAATGAACACTACAAGAACAATCCAAGATAAGGGTTAGGGTTAGGGTTAGGGTTAGGGTTAGGGTTAGAGTTAGGGTTAGGGTTAGGGTTAGGGTTAGGGTTAGGGTTAGGGTTAGGGTTAGGGTGAATGAACACCCCAAGAACAATCCAAGAATAGGGTTAGGGTTAGGGTTAGGGTTAGGGTTAGGGTTAGGGTTAGGGTTAGGGTTAGGGTTATAGTGAATGAACACCGGAAGAACAATCCAAGAATAGGGTTAGGGTTAGTGTTAGGGTTAAAGTTAGGGTTAGGGTTAGGGTGAATGAACACCGCAAGAACAATCCAAGATTAGGGTTAGGGTTAGGGTTAGGATTAGGGTTAGGGTTAGGGTTAGGATGAATGAACACCACAAGAACAATCCAAGATTAGGGTTAGGGTTAGGGTTAGGGTTAGGGTTAGGGTTAGGGTTAGGGTGACTGAACACCGCAAGAACAATCCAAGAATAGGGTTAGGGTTAGGGTTAGGGTTAGGGTTAGGGTTAGGGTTAGGGTTAGGGTTAGGATTAGGATTAGGGTTAGGGTTAGGGTTAGGGTAAGGGTTAGGGTTAGGGTTAGGGTGAATGAACACCGCAAGAACAATCCAAGAATAGGGTTAGGGTTAGGGTAAGGGTTAGGGTTAGGCTTAGGGTTAGGGTTAGGGTTAGGGTTAGGGTTAGGATTAGGGTTAAGGTTAGGGTTAGGGTTAGGGTTAGGGTAAGGGTTAGGGTTAGGGTTAGGGTGAATGAACACCGCAAGAACAATCCAAGAATAGGGTAAGGGTTAGGGTTAGGATTTGGGTTAGGGTTAGGGTTAGGATGAATGAACACCGCAAGAACAATCCAAGATTAGGGTTAGGGTTAGGGTTAGGGTTAGGGTTAGGGTTAGGGTTAGGGTTAGGGTTAGGGTTAGGGTTAGGGTTAGGGTTAGGGTTAGGGTTAGGATGAATGAACACCACAAGAACAATCCAAGATTAGGGTTAGGGTTAGGGTTAGGGTTAGGGTTAGGGTTAGGGTTAGGGTTAGGGTTAGGGTTAGGGTTAGGGTGAATGAACACCGCAAGAACAATCCAAGAATAGGGTTAGGGTTAGGGTTAGGGTTAGGGTTAGGGTTAGGGTTAGGGTGAATGAACACCGCAAAAACAATCCAAGAATAGGGTTAGGGTTAGGGTTAGGGTTAGGGTTAGGGTTAGGGTTAGGGTTAGGGTTAGGGTTAGGGTTAGGATGAATGAACACCGCAAGAACAATCCAAGATAAGGGTTAGTGTTAGTGTTAGGGTTAGGGTTAGGGTTAGGGTTAGGGTGAATGAACACCGCAAGAACAATCCAAGAATAGGGTTAGGGTTAGGGTTAGGGTTAGGGTTAGGGTTAGGGTTAGGGTTAGGGTTAGGATGAATGAACACCGCAAGAACAATCCAAGATAAGGGTTAGTGTTAGTGTTAGGGTTAGGGTTAGGGTTAGGGCTAGGGTTAGGGTTAGGGTTAGGGTTAGGGTTAGGGTTAGGGTTAGGGTTAGGGTTAGGGTTAGGGTTAGGGTTAGGGTTAGGGTTAGGGTGAATGAACACCCCAAGAACAATCCAAGAATAGGGTTAGGGTTAGGGTTAGGGTTAGGGTTAGGGTTAGGGTTAGGGTTATAGTGAATGAACACCGGAAGAACAATCCAAGAATAGGGTTAGGGTTAGGGTTAGGGTTAGGGTTAGGGTTAGGGTTAGGGTTAGGGTTAGGGTTAGGGTTAGGTTTAGGATGAATGAACACCGCAAGAACAATCCAAGATTAGGGTTAGGGTTAGGGTTAGGGTTAGGATGAATGAACACTACAAGAACAATCCAAGATTAGGGTTAGGGTTAGGGTTAGGGTGAATGAACACCGCAAGAAAAATCCAAGATTAGGGTTAGGGTTAGGGTTAGGGTTAGGGTTAGGGTTAGGGTTAGGGTTAGGATGAATGAACACCACAAGAACAATCCAAGATTAGGGTTAGGGTTAGGGTTAGGGTTAGGGTTAGGGTTAGGGTTAGGGTTAGGGTTAGGGTTAGGGTTAGGGTGAATGAACACCGCAAGAACAATCCAAGAATAGGGTTAGGGTTAGGGTTAGGGTTAGGGTTAGGGTTAGGGTTAGGGTGAATGAACACCGCAAGAACAATCCAAGAATAGGGTTAGGGTTAGGGTTAGGGTTAGGGTTAGGGTTAGGATGAATGAACACCGCAAGAACAATCCAAGATAAGGGTTAGTGTTAGTGTTAGGGTTAGGGTTAGGGTTAGGGTTAGGGTGAATGAACACCGCAAGAACAATCCAAGAATAGGGTTAGGGTTAGGGTTAGGGTTAGGGTTAGGGTTAGGGTTAGGATGAATGAACACCGCAAGAACAATCCAAGATAAGGGTTAGTGTTAGTGTTAGGGTTAGGGTTAGGGTTAGGGCTAGGGTTAGGGTTAGGGTTAGGGTTAGGGTTAGGGTTAGGTTTAGGGTTAGGGTTAGGGTTAGGGTTCGGGTTAGGGTTAGGGTTAGGGTTAGGGTTAGGGTGAATGAACACCCCAAGAACAATCCAAGAATAGGGTTAGGGTTAGGGTTAGGGTTAGGGTTAGGGTTAGGGTTAGGGTTAGGGTTAGGGTTAGGATGAATGAACACCGCAAGAACAATCCAAGATAAGGGTTAGTGTTAGTGTTAGTGTTAGGGTTAGGGTTAGGGCTAGGGTTAGGGTTAGGGTTAGGGTTAGGGTTAGGGTTAGGTTTAGGGTTAGGGTTAGGGTTAGGGTTAGGGTTAGGGTTAGGGTTAGGGTTAGGGTTAGGGTTAGGGTGAATGAACACCCCAAGAACAATCCAAGAATAGGGTTAGGGTTAGGGTTAGGGTTAGGGTTAGGGTTAGGGTTAGGGTTAGGGTTAGGGTTAGGGTTAGGGTTAGGGTTAGGGTTAGGTTTAGGATGAATGAACACCGCAAGAACAATCCAAGATTAGGGTTAGGGTTAGGGTTAGTGTTAGGATGAATGAACACTACAAGAACAATCCAAGATTAGGGTTAGGGTTAGGGTTAGGGTGAATGAACACCGCAAGAAAAATCCAAGATTAGGGTTAGGGTTAGGGTTAGGATTAGGGTTAGGGTTAGGGTTAGGGTTAGGGTTAGGGTTAGGATGAATGAACACCACAAGAACAATCCAAGATTAGGGTTAGGGTTAGGGTTAGGGTTAGGGTTAGGGTTAGGGTTAGGGTTAGGGTTAGGGTTAGGGTGAATGAACACCGCAAGAACAATCCAAGAATAGGGTTAGGGTTAGGGTTAGGGTTAGGGTTAGGGTTAGGGTTAGGGTTAGGGTTAGGGTGAATGAACACCGCAAGAACAATCCAAGAATAGGGTTAGGGTTAGGGTTAGGGTTAGGGTTAGGGTTAGGGTTAGGGTTAGGCTTAGGGTTAGGGTTAGGGTTAGGGTTAGGGTTAGGGTTAGGGTTA
>NW_028113143.1:127500-135000 GCF_964234715.1 Podarcis melisellensis | reverse complement strand
CAAGATTAGGGTTAGGGTTAGGGTTAGGGTTAGGGTTAGGGTTAGGGTTAGGGTGAATGAACACCGCAAGAACAATCCAAGAATAGGGTTAGGGTTAGGGTTAGGGTTAGGGTTAGGGTTAGGGTTAGGGTTAGGGTTAGGGTTAGGGTTAGGGTTAGGGTGAATGAACACCGCAAGAACAATCCAAGAATAGGGTTAGGGTTAGGGTTAGGGTTAGGGTTAGGGTTAGGGTTAGGGTTAGGGTTAGGGTTAGGGTTAGGGTTAGGGTTAGGGTTAGGGTTAGGGTTAGGGTTAGGATGAATGAACACCGCAAGAACAATCCAAGATTAGGGTTAGGGTTAGGGTTAGGGTTAGGGTTAGGATGAATGAACACTACAAGAACAATCCAAGAATAGGGTTAGGGTTAGGGTTAGGGTTAGGGTTAGGGTTAGGGTTAGGGTTAGGGTTAGGGTTAGGATGAATGAACACCGCAAGAACAATCCAAGATTAGGGTTAGGGTTAGGGTTAGGGTTAGGGTTAGGGTTAGGGTTAGGGTTAGGGTTAGGGTTAGGGTTAGGATGAATGAACACTACAAGAACAATCCAAGGTTAGGGTTAGGGTTAGGGTTAGGGTTAGGGTTAGGGTTAGGGTTAGGGTTAGGGTTAATGAACACCGCAGGAACAATCCAAGATTAGGGTAAGGGTTAGGGTTAGGGTTAGGGTTAGGGTTAGGGTTAGGGTTAGGATGAATGAACACCACAAGAACAATCCAAGATTAGGGTTAGGGTTAGGGTTAGGGTTAGGGTTAGGGTTAGGGTTAGGGTTAGGGTTAGGGTGAATGAACACCGCAAGAACAATCCAAGAATAGGGTTAGGGTTAGGGTTAGGATTAGGGTTAGGGTTAGGTTTAGGGTTAGGGTTAGGGTGAATGAACACCGCAAGAACAATCCAAGAATAGGGTTAGGGTTAGGGTTAGGGTTAGGGTTAGGGTTAGGGTTAGGGTTAGGGTTAGGGTAAGGGTTAGGGTTAGGGTTAGGGTTAGGGTTAGGGTTAGGATGAATGAACACCGCAAGAACCATCCAAGATTAGGGTTAGGGTTAGGGTTAGGGTTAGGGTTAGGGTGAATGAACACCGCAAGAACAATCCAAGATTAGGGTTAGGGTTAGGGTTAGGGTTAGGGTTAGGGTTAGGGTTAGGGTTAGGGTGAATGAACACCGCAAGAACAATCCAAGAATAGGGTTAGGGTTAGGGTTAGGGTTAGGGTTAGGGTTAGGGTTAGGGTTAGTGTTAGGATTAGGGTTAGGGTTAGGGTAAGGGTTAGGGTTAGGGTTAGGGTGAATGAACACCGCAAGAACAATCCAAGAATAGGGTTAGGGTTAGGGTTAGGGTTAGGGTTAGGGTTAGGGTTAGGGTTAGGATTAGGATTAGGGTTAGGGTTAGGGTAAGGGTTAGGGTTAGGGTTAGGGTGAATGAACACCGCAAGAACAATCCAAGAATAGGGTTAGGGTTAGGGTTAGGGTTAGGGTTAGGGTTAGGGTTAGGGTTAGGGTTAGGGTTAGGGTTAGGGTTAGGGTTAGGATGAATGAACACCGCAAGAACAATCCAAGATTAGGGTTAGGGTTAGGGTTAGGGTTAGGGTTAGGGTTAGGGTTAGGGTTAGGGTTAGGATGAATGAACACTACAAGAACAATCCAAGATTAGGGTTAGGGTTAGGGTTAGGGTTAGGGTTAGGGTTAGGGTTAGGGTTAGGGTGAATGAACACCGCAAGAACAATCCAAGATTAGGGTTAGGGTTAGGGTTAGGGTTAGGGTTAGGGTTAGGGTTAGGGTTAGGGTTAGGGTTAGGGTGAATGAACACCGCAAGAACAATCCAAGAATAGGGTTAGGGTTAGGGTTAGGGTTAGGGTTAGGGTTAGGGTTAGGGTTAGGGTGAATGAACACCGCAAGAACAATCCAAGAATAGGGTTAGGGTTAGGGTTAGGGTTAGGGTTAGGGTTAGGGTTAGGGTTAGGGTTAGGGTTAGGGTTAGGGTTAGGGTTAGGATGAATGAACACCGCAAGAACAATCCAAGATTAGGGTTAGGGTTAGGGTTAGGGTTAGGGTTAGGGTTAGGATGAATGAACACTACAAGAACAATCCAAGAATAGGGTTAGGGTTAGGGTTAGGGTTAGGGTTAGGGTTAGGGTTAGGATGAATGAACACCGCAAGAACAATCCAAGATTAGGGTTAGGGTTAGGGTTAGGGTTAGGGTTAGGGTTAGGGTTAGGGTTAGGGTTAGGGTTAGGGTTAGGGTTAGGGTTAGGGTTAGGATGAATGAACACTACAAGAGCAATCCAAGGTTAGGGTTAGGGTTAGGGTTAGGGTTAGGGTTAGGGTGAATGAACACCGCAGGAACAATCCAAGATTAGGGTAAGGGTTAGGGTTAGGGTTAGGGTTAGGGTTAGGGTTAGGGTTAGGGTTAGGATGAATGAACACCACAAGAACAATCCAAGATTAGGGTTAGGGTTAGGGTTAGGGTTAGGGTTAGGGTTAGGGTTAGGGTTAGGGTTAGGGTTAGGGTTAGGGTGAATGAACACCGCAAGAACAATCCAAGAATAGGGTTAGGGTTAGGGTTAGGATTAGGGTTAGGGTTAGGTTTAGGGTTAGGGTTAGGGTGAATGAACACCGCAAGAACAATCCAAGATTAGGGTTAGGGTTAGGGTTAGGGTTAGGATGAATAAACACTACAAGAACAATCCAAGATAAGGGTTAGGGTTAGGGTTAGAGTTAGGGTTAGGGTTAGGGTTAGGGTTAGGGTTAGGGTTAGGGTTAGGGTTAGGGTTAGGGTTAGGGTTAGGGTTAGGGTAAGGGTTAGGGTGAATGAACACCGCAAGAACAATCCAAGAATAGGGTTAGGGTTAGGGTTAGGGTTAGGGTTAGGGTTAGGGTTAGGGTTAGGGTTAGGGTTAGGGTTAGGGTTAGGGTTAGGGTTAGGGTTAGGGTTAGAGTGAATGAACACCGGAAGAACAATCCAAGAATAGGGTTAGGGTTAGGCTTAGGCTTAGGCTTAGGGTTAGGGTTAGGGTTAGGGTTAGGGTTAGGGTTAGGGTTAGGGTTAGGGTTAGGGTTAGGGTTAGGGTTAGGGTTAGGGTTAGGTTTAGGATGAATGAACACCGCAAGAACAATCCAAGATTAGGGTTATGGTTAGGGTGAGGGTTAGGATGAATGAACACTACAAGAACAATCCAAGATTAGGGTTAGGGTTAGGGTTAGGGTTAGGGTTAGGGTTAGGGTTAGGGTTAGGGTTAGGGTTAGGGTTAGGGTGAATGAACACCGCAAGAACAATCCAAGATTAGGGTTAGGGTTAGGGTTAGGATTAGGGTTAGGGTTAGGGTTAGGATTAGGGTTAGGGTTAGGATGAATGAACACCGCAAGAACAATCCAAGATTAGGGTTAGGGTTAGGGTTAGGGTTAGGGTTAGGGTTAGGGTTAGGGTTAGGGTTAGGGTGAATGAACACCGCAAGAACAATCCAAGATTAGGGGTAGGGTTAGGGTTAGGGTTAGGGTTAGGGTTAGGGTTAGGGTGAATGAACACCGCAAGAACAATCCAAGAATAGGGTTAGGGTTAGGGTTAGGGTTAGGGTTAGGGTTAGGGTTAGGGTTAGGGTGAATGAACACCGCAAGAACAATCCAAGAATAGGGTTAGGGTTAGGGTTAGGGTTAGGGTTAGGGTTAGGGTTAGGGTTAGGGTTAGGGTTAGGGTTAGGGTTAGGGTTAGGGTTAGGGTTAGGATGAATGAACACCGCAAGAACAATCCAAGATTAGGGTTAGGGTTAGGGTTAGGGTTAGGGTTAGGGTTAGGATGAATGAACACTACAAGAACAATCCAAGAATAGGGTTAGGGTTAGGGTTAGGGTTAGGGTTAGGGTTAGGGTTAGGGTTAGGGTTAGGATGAATGAACACCGCAAGAACAATCCAAGATTAGGGTTAGGGTTAGGGTTAGGGTTAGGGTTAGGGTTAGGGTTAGGGTTAGGGTTAGGGTTAGGGTTAGGGTTAGGGTTAGGGTTAGGATGAATGAACACTACAAGAACAATCCAAGGTTAGGGTTAGGGTTAGGGTTAGGGTTAGGGTTAGGGTTAGGGTTAGGGTGAATGAACACCGCAGGAACAATCCAAGATTAGGGTAAGGGTTAGGGTTAGGGTTAGGGTTAGGGTTAGGGTTAGGGTTAGGGTTAGGATGAATGAACACCACAAGAACAATCCAAGATTAGGGTTAGGGTTAGGGTTAGGGTTAGGGTTAGGGTTAGGGTTAGGGTTAGGGTTAGGGTTAGGGTGAATGAACACCGCAAGAACAATCCAAGAATAGGGTTAGGGTTAGGGTTAGGATTAGGGTTAGGGTTAGGTTTAGGGTTAGGGTTAGGGTGAATGAACACCGCAAGAACAATCCAAGAATAGGGTTAGGGTTAGGGTTAGGGTTAGGGTTAGGGTTAGGGTTAGGGTTAGGGTTAGGGTTAGGGTAAGGGTTAGGGTTAGGGTTAGGGTTAGGGTTAGGGTTAGGATGAATGAACACCGCAAGAACCATCCAAGATTAGGGTTAGGGTTAGGGTTAGGGTTAGGGTTAGGGTGAATGAACACCGCAAGAACAATCCAAGATTAGGGTTAGGGTTAGGGTTAGGGTTAGGGTTAGGGTTAGGGTTAGGGTTAGGGTGAATGAACACCGCAAGAACAATCCAAGAATAGGGTTAGGGTTAGGGTTAGGGTTAGGGTTAGGGTTAGGGTTAGGGTTAGGGTTAGGATTAGGGTTAGGGTTAGGGTAAGGGTTAGGGTTAGGGTTAGGGTGAATGAACACCGCAAGAACAATCCAAGAATAGGGTTAGGGTTAGGGTTAGGGTTAGGGTTAGGGTTAGGGTTAGGGTTAGGGTTAGGGTTAGGATTAGGATTAGGGTTAGGGTTAGGGTAAGGGTTAGGGTTAGGGTTAGGGTGAATGAACACCGCAAGAACAATCCAAGAATAGGGTTAGGGTTAGGGTTAGGGTTAGGGTTAGGGTTAGGGTTAGGGTTAGGGTTAGGGTTAGGGTTAGGGTTAGGGTTAGGGTTAGGATGAATGAACACCGCAAGAACAATCCAAGATTAGGGTTAGGGTTAGGGTTAGGGTTAGGGTTAGGGTTAGGATGAATGAACACTACAAGAACAATCCAAGATTAGGGTTAGGGTTAGGGTTAGGGTTAGGGTTAGGGTTAGGGTTAGGGTGAATGAACACCGCAAGAACAATCCAAGATTAGGGTTAGGGTTAGGGTTAGGGTTAGGGTTAGGGTTAGGGTTAGGGTGAATGAACACCGCAAGAACAATCCAAGAATAGGGTTAGGGTTAGGGTTAGGGTTAGGGTTAGGGTTAGGGTTAGGGTGAATGAACACCGCAAGAACAATCCAAGAATAGGGTTAGGGTTAGGGTTAGGGTTAGGGTTAGGGTTAGGGTTAGGGTTAGGGTTAGGGTTAGGGTTAGGATGAATGAACACCGCAAGAACAATCCAAGATTAGGGTTAGGGTTAGGGTTAGGGTTAGGGTTAGGGTTAGGATGAATGAACACTACAAGAACAATCCAAGAATAGGGTTAGGGTTAGGGTTAGGGTTAGGGTTAGGGTTAGGGTTAGGATGAATGAACACCGCAAGAACAATCCAAGATTAGGGTTAGGGTTAGGGTTAGGGTTAGGGTTAGGGTTAGGGTTAGGGTTAGGGTTAGGGTTAGGGTTAGGGTTAGGGTTAGGGTTAGGGTTAGGATGAATGAACACTACAAGAGCAATCCAAGGTTAGGGTTAGGGTTAGGGTTAGGGTTAGGGTTAGGGTTAGGGTGAATGAACACCGCAGGAACAATCCAAGATTAGGGTAAGGGTTAGGGTTAGGGTTAGGGTTAGGGTTAGGGTTAGGGTTAGGGTTAGGATGAATGAACACCACAAGAACAATCCAAGATTAGGGTTAGGGTTAGGGTTAGGGTTAGGGTTAGGGTTAGGGTTAGGGTTAGGGTTAGGGTGAATGAACACCGCAAGAACAATCCAAGAATAGGGTTAGGGTTAGGGTTAGGATTAGGGTTAGGGTTAGGTTTAGGGTTAGGGTTAGGGTGAATGAACACCGCAAGAACAATCCAAGATTAGGGTTAGGGTTAGGGTTAGGGTTAGGATGAATAAACACTACAAGAACAATCCAAGATAAGGGTTAGGGTTAGGGTTAGAGTTAGGGTTAGGGTTAGGGTTAGGGTTAGGGTTAGGGTTAGGGTTAGGGTTAGGGTTAGGGTTAGGGTTAGGGTAAGGGTTAGGGTGAATGAACACCGCAAGAACAATCCAAGAATAGGGTTAGGGTTAGGGTTAGGGTTAGGGTTAGGGTTAGGGTTAGGGTTAGGGTTAGGGTTAGGGTTAGAGTGAATGAACACCGGAAGAACAATCCAAGAATAGGGTTAGGGTTAGGCTTAGGCTTAGGCTTAGGCTTAGGGTTAGGGTTAGGGTTAGGGTTAGGGTTAGGGTTAGGGTTAGGGTTAGGGTTAGGGTTAGGGTTAGGTTTAGGATGAATGAACACCGCAAGAACAATCCAAGATTAGGGTTATGGTTAGGGTGAGGGTTAGGATGAATGAACACTACAAGAACAATCCAAGATTAGGGTTAGGGTTAGGGTTAGGGTTAGGGTTAGGGTTAGGGTTAGGGTTAGGGTTAGGGTGAATGAACACCGCAAGAACAATCCAAGATTAGGGTTAGGGTTAGGGTTAGGATTAGGGTTAGGGTTAGGGTTAGGATTAGGGTTAGGGTTAGGATGAATGAACACCGCAAGAACAATCCAAGATTAGGGTTAGGGTTAGGGTTAGGGTTAGGGTTAGGGTGAATGAACACCGCAAGAAAAATCCAAGAATAGGGTTAGGGATAGGGTTAGGGTTAGGATTAGGGTTAGGGTTAGGGTTAGGGTTAGGGTTAGGGTTAGGGTTAGGGTTAGGGTTAGGGTAAGGGTTAGGGTTAGGGTTAGGGTGAATGACCACCGCAAGAACAATCCAAAAATAGGGTTAGGGTTAGGGTTAGGGTTAGGGTTAGGATGAATGAACACCACAAGAACAATCCAAGAATAGGGTTAGGGTTAGGGTTAGGGTTAGGGTTAGGGTTAGGGTTAGGGTTAGGGTTAGGGTTAGGGTTAGGGTTCGGGTTCGGGTTAGGGTTAGGGTTAGGATGAATGAACACCGCAAGAACAATCCAAGATAAGGGTTAGGGTTAGGGTTAGGGTTAGGGTTAGGGTTAGGGTTGGGGTTAGGGTTAGGGTTAGGGTTAGGGTTAGGGTTAGGGTTAGGGTTAGGGTTAGGGTTAGGGTTAGGGTTAGGGTTAGGGTTAGGGTTAGGGTTAGGGTTAGGGTTAGGATGAATGAACACCGCAAGAACAATCCAAGATAAGGGTTAGGGTTAGGGTTAGGGTTAGGGTTAGGGTTAGGGTTAGGGTTAGGGTTAGGGTTAGGGTTAGGGTTAGGGTTAGGGTTAGGGTTAGGGTTAGGTTTAGGATGAATGTACACCGCAAGAACAAT
>NW_028113143.1:117500-120000 GCF_964234715.1 Podarcis melisellensis | reverse complement strand
TAGGGTTAGGGTTAGGGTTAGGGTTAGGGTTAGGGTTAGGGTTAGGGTTAGGATGAATGAACACCGCAAGAACAATCCAAGATTAGGGTTAGGGTTAGGGTTAGGGTTAGGGTTAGGGTTAGGGTTAGGGTTAGGGTTAGGGTTAGGGTTAGGGTTAGGATGAATGAACACTACAAGAACAATCCAAGAATAGGGTTAGGGTTAGGGTTAGGGTTAGGGTTAGGGTTAGGGTTAGGGTTAGGGTTAGGGTTAGGGTTAGGGTTAGGGTTTAGATGAATGAACACCGCAAGAACAATCCAAGATTAGGGTTAGGGTTAGGGTTAGGGTTAGGGTTAGGGTTAGGGTTAGGGTTAGGGTTAGGGTTAGGGTTAGGGTGAATGAACACCGCAAGAACAATCCAAGATTAGGGTTAGGGTTAGGGTTAGGGTTAGGGTTAGGGTTAGGGTTAGGGTTAGGGTTAGGGTTAGGGTTAGGGTTAGGATGAATGAACACCACAAGAACAATCTAAGATTAGGGTTAGGGTTAGGGTTAGCGTTAGGGTTAGGGTTAGAGTTAGGGTTAGGGTTAGGGTGAATGAACACCGCAAGAACAATCCAAGAATAGGGTTAGGGTTAGGGTTAGGGTTAGGGTTAGGGTTAGGGTTAGGGTTAGGGTTAGGGTTAGGGTTAGGGTGAATGAACACCGCAAGAACAATCCAAGAATAGGGTTAGGGTTAGGGTTAGGGTTAGGGTTAGGGTTAGGGTTAGGGTTAGGGTTAGGGTTAGGGTTAGGGTTAGGATGAATGAACACCGCAAGAACAATCCAAGATAAGGGTTAGTGTTAGTGTTAGTGTTAGTGTTAGTGTTAGTGTTAGTGTTAGTGTTAGTGTTAGGGTTAGGGTTAGGGTTAGGGTTAGGGTTAGGGTTAGGGTTAGGATGAATGAACACCGCAAGAACAATCCAAGATTAGGGTTAGGGTTAGGGTTAGGGTTAGGATGAATGAACACTACAAGAACAATCCAAGATAAGGGTTAGGGTTAGGGTTAGGGTTAGGGTTAGGGTTAGGGTTAGGGTTAGGGTTAGGGTTAGGGTTAGGGTTAGGGTGAATGAACACCGCAAGAACAATCCAAGAATAGGGTTAGGGTTAGGGTTAGGGTTAGGGTTAGGGTTAGGGTTAGGGTTAGGGTTAGGGTTACGGTTAGGGTTAGGGTTAGGGTTAGGGTTAGGGTTAGGGTTAGGGTTAGGGTTAGGGTTAGGGTTAGGGTGAATGAACACCGGAAGAACAATCCAAGAATAGGGTTAGGGTTAGGGTTAGGGTTAGGGTTAGGGTTAGGGTTAGGGTTAGAGTTAGGGTTAGGGTTAGGGTTAGGGTTAGGTTTAGGATGAATGAACACTACAAGAACAATCCAAGATTAGGGTTAGGGTTAGGGTTAGGGTTCGGATTAATGAACACTACAAGAACAATCCGAGATTAGGGTTAGGGTTAGGGTTAGGGTTAGGGTTAGGGTGAATGAACACCACAAGAACAATCCAAGATTAGGGTTAGGGTTAGGATTAGGGTTAGGGTTAGGGTTAGGATGAATGAACACCGCAAGAACAATCCAAGATTAGGGTTAGGGTTAGGGTTAGGGTTTGGGTTAGGGTTAGGGTTAGGGTTAGGGTTAGGGTTAGGGTTAGGGTTAGGGTTAGGATGAATGAACACTACAAGAACAATCCAAGATTAGGGTTAGGGTTAGGGTTAGGGTTAGGGTTAGGGTGAATGAACACCGCAAGAACAGTCCAAGATTAGGGTTAGGGTTAGGGTTAGGGTTAGGATGAATGAACACCACAAGAACAATCCAAGATTAGGGTTAGGGTTAGGGTTAGGGTTAGGGTTAGGGTTAGGGTTAGGGTTAGGGTTAGGGTTAGGGTTAGGGTTAGGGTGAATGAACACCGCAAGAACAATCCAAGAATAGGGTTAGGGTTAGGGTTAGGGTTAGGGTTAGGGTTAGGGTTAGGGTTAGGGTTAGGGTTAGGATGAATGAACACCACAAGAACAATCCAAGATTAGGGTTAGGGTTAGGGTTAGGGTTAGGGTTGGGGTTAGGGTTAGGGTTAGGGTTAGGGTTAGGGTTAGGGTTAGGGTTAGGGTGAATGAACACCGCAAGAACAATCCAAGAATAGGGTTAGGGTTAGGGTTAGGGTTAGGGTTAGGGTTAGGGTTAGGGTTAGGGTTAGGGTTAGGGTTAGGGTTAGGGTTAGGGTTAGGGTTAGGATGAATGAACACCGCAAGAACAATCCAAGATAAGGGTTAGTGTTAGTGTTAGTGTTAGTGTTAGTGTTAGTGTTAGGGTTAGGGTTAGGGTTAGGGTTAGGGTTAGGGTTAGGGTTAGGGTTAGGATGAATGAACACCGCAAGAACAATCCAAGATTAGGGTTAGGGTTAGGGTTAGGGTTAGGATGAATGAACACTACAAGAACAATCCAAGATAAGGGTTAGGGTTAGGGTTAGGGTTAGGGTTAGGGTTAGGGTTAGGGTTAGGG
>NW_028113143.1:32500-37500 GCF_964234715.1 Podarcis melisellensis | reverse complement strand
CAAGATTAGGGTTAGGGTTAGGGTTAGGGTTAGGGTTAGTGTGAATGAACACCGCAAGAACAATCCAAGATTAGGGTTAGGGTTAGGGTTAGGATTAGGGTTAGGGTTAGGGTTAGGGTTAGGGTTAGGGTTAGGGTTAGGATGAATGAACACCGCAAGAACAATCCAAGATTAGGGTTAGGGTTAGGGTTAGGGTTAGGGTTAGGGTTAGGGTTAGGGTTAGGGTTAGGGTTAGGGTTAGGATGAATGAACACTACAAGAACAATCCAAGATTAGGGTTAGGGTTAGGGTTAGGGTTAGGGTTAGGGTTAGGGTTAGGGTTAGGGTTAGGGTTAGAGTTAGGGTGAATGAACACCGCAAGAACAGTCCAAGATTAGGGTTAGGGTTAGGGTTAGGGTTAGGATGAATGAACACCACAAGAACAATCCAAGATTAGGGTTAGGGTTAGGGTTAGGGTTAGGGTTAGGGTTAGGGTTAGGGTTAGGGTTAGGGTTAGGGTTAGGGTTAGGGTGAATGAACACCGCAAGAACAATCCAAGAATAGGGTTAGGGTTAGTGTTAGTGTTAGTGTTAGTGTTAGGGTTAGGGTTAGGGTTAGGGTTAGGGTTAGGGTTAGGGTTAGGATTAGGGTTAGGGTTAGGGTTAGGGTTAGGGTTAGGGTTAGGGTTAGGGTGAATGAACACCGCAAGAACAATCCAAGAATAGGGTTAGGGTTAGGGTTAGGGTTAGGGTTAGGGTTAGGGTTAGGGTTAGGGTTAGGGTTAGGGTTAGGGTTAGGGTTAGGGTTAGGGTTAGGATGAATGAACACCACAAGAACAATCCAAGATTAGGGTTAGGGTTAGGGTTAGGGTTAGGGTTGGGGTTAGGGTTAGGGTTAGGGTTAGGGTTAGGGTTAGGGTTAGGGTGAATGAGCAACGCAAGAACAATCCAAGATTAGGGTTAGGGTTAGGGTTAGGGTTAGGGTTAGGGTTAGGGTTAAGGTTAAGGTTAGGGTTAGGGTTAGGATTAGGGTTAGGGTTAGGGTTAGGGTTAGGGTTAGGGTTAGGGTTAGGGTTAGGGTTAGGATGAATGAACACCACAAGAACAATCCAAGATTAGGGTTAGGGTTAGGGTTAGGGTTAGGGTTAGGGTTAGGGTTAGGGTTGGGGTTAGGGTTAGGGTTAGGGTTAGGGTTAGGGTTAGGGTTAGGGTTAGGGTTAGGGTTAGGGTTGGGGTTAGGGTTAGGGTTAGGGTTAGGGTTAGGGTTAGGGTTAGGATGAATGAACACCGCAAGAACAATCCAAGATTAGGGTTAGGGTTAGGGTTAGGGTTAGGGTTAGGGTTAGGGTTAGGGTTAGGGTTACGGTGAATGAACACCGCAAGAAATATCCAAGATTTGGGTTAGGGTTAGGGTTAGGGTTAGGGTTAAGGTTAGGGTTAGGGTTAGGGTTAGGGTTAGGGTTAGGGTTAGGGTTAGGGTTAGGGTTAAGGTTAGGGTTAGGGTTAGGGTTAGGGTTAGGGTTAGGGTTAGGGTTAGGGTTAGGGTGAATGAACACCGCAAGAGCAATCCAAGATTAGGGTTCGGGTAAGGGTTAGGGTTAGGGTTAGGGTTAGGGTTAGGGTTAGGGTTAGTTTTAGGGTTAGGGTTAGGGTTAGGGTTAGGGTTGGGGTTAGGGTTAGGGTTAGGGTTAGGGTTAGGGTTAGGGTTAGGGTTAGGGTTAGGATGAATGAAGACCGCAAGAACAATCCAAGATTAGGGTTAGGGTCAGGGTTAGGGTTAGGGTTAGGGTTAGGGTTAGGGTTAGGGTTAGGGTTAGGGTTAGGATGAATGAACACTGCAAGAACAATCCAAGATTAGGGTTAGGGTTAGGGTTAGGGTTAGGGTTAGGGTTAGGGTTAGGGTTAGGGTTAGGGTTAGGGTTAGGGTTAGGGTTAGGATGAATGAACACCACAAGAACAATCCAAGATTAGGGTTAGGGTTAGGGTTAGGGTTAGGGTTAGGGTTAGGGTTAGGGTTAGGGTTAGGGTTAGGGTGAATGAACACCGCAAGAACAATCCAAGAATAGGGTTAGGGTTAGGGTTAGTGTTAGTGTTAGTGTTAGTGTTAGGGTTAGGGTTAGGGTTAGGGTTAGGGTTAGGGTTAGGGTTAGGGTTAGGATTAGGGTTAGGGTTAGGGTTAGGGTGAATGAACACTACAAGAACAATCCAAGATTAGGGTTAGGGTTAGGGTTAGGGTTAGGGTTAGGGTGAATGAACACCGCAAGAACAATGAGGAATAGGGTTAGGGTTAGGGTTAGGGTTAGGGTTAGGGTTAGGGTTAGGGTTAGGGTTAGGGTTAGGGTTAGGGTTAGGATTAGGGTTAGGGTTAGGGTTAGGGTTAGGGTTAGGGTGAATGAACACCGCAAGAGCAATCCAAGATTAGGGTTAGGGTAAGGGTTAGGGTTAGGGTTAGGGTTAGGGTTAGGATGAATGAACACCGCAAGAACAATCCAAGATAAGGGTTAGTGTTAGTGTTAGTGTTAGTGTTAGTGTTAGTGTTAGGGTTAGGGTTAGGGTTAGGGTTAGGGTTAGGGTTAGGGTTAGGATGAATGAACACCGCAAGAACAATCCAAGAATAGGGTTAGGGTTAGGGTTAGGGTTAGCGTTAGGGTTAGGGTTAGGGTTAGGGTTAGGGTTAGGGTTAGGGTTAGGGTTAGGGTAAGGGTTAGGGTGAATGAACACCACAAGAACAATCCAAGAATAGGGTTAGGGTTAGGGTTAGGGTTAGGGTTAGGGTTAGGGTTAGGGTTAGGGTTAGGGTTAGGGTTAGGGTTAGGGTTAGAGTGAATGAACACCGGAAGAACAATCCAAGAATAGGGTTAGGGTTAGGGTTAGGGTTAGGGTTAGGGTTAGGGTTAGAGTTAGAGTTAGGGTTAGGGTTAGGGTTAGGTTTAGGATGAATGAACACTACAAGAACAATCCAAGATTAGGGTTAGGGTTAGGGTTAGGGTTAGGATGAATGAACACTACAAGAACAATCCAAGATTAGGGTTAGGGTTAGGGTTAGGGTTAGGGTTAGGGTTAGGGTTAGGGTTAGGGTTAGGGTTAGGATGAATGAACACTACAAGAACAATCCAAGGTTATGGTTAGGGTTAGGGTTAGGGTTAGGGTTAGGGTTAGGGTTAGGGTTAGGGTGAATGAACACCGCAAGAACAATCCAAGAATAGGGTTAGGGTTAGGGTTAGGGTTAGGGTTAGGGTTAGGGTTAGGGTTATGGTTAGGATTAGGGTTAGGGTTAGGGTTAGGGTGAATGAACACCGCAAGAACAATCCAAGAATAGGGTTAGGGTTAGGGTTAGGGTTAGGGTTAGGGTTAGGGTTAGGGTTAGGGTTAGGGTTAGGATGAATGAACACCGCAAGAACAATCCAAGATAAGGGTTAGTGTTAGTGTTAGTGTTAGTGTTAGTGTTAGTGTTAGGGCTAGGGTTAGGGTTAGGGTTAGGGTTAGGGTTAGGGTTAGGGTTAGGGTTAGGATGAATGAACACCGCAAGAACAATCCACGATTAGGGTTAGGGTTAGGGTTAGGGTTAGGATGAATGAACACTACAAGAACAATCCAAGGTTATGGTTAGGGTTAGGGTTAGGGTTAGGCTTAGGGTTAGGGTTAGGGTTAGGGTTAGGATGAATGAACACCACAAGAACAATCCAAGATTAGGGTTAGGGTTAGGGTTAGGGTTAGGGTTAGGGTTAGGGTTAGGGTTAGGGTTAGGGTTAGGGTGAATGAACACCGCAAGAAATATCCAAGATTTGGGTTAGGGTTAGGGTTAGGGTTAGGGTTAGGGTTAGGGTGAATGAACACCGCAAGAGCAATCCAAGATTAGGGTTAGGGTAACGGTAAGGGTTAGGGTTAGGGTTAGGGTTAGGGTTAGGGTTAGGGTTAGGGTTAGGGTTAGGGTTGGGGTTGGGGTTAGGGTTAGGGTTAGGGTTAGGGTTAGGGTTAGGGTTAGGATGAATGAACACCGCAAGAACAATCCAAGATTAGGGTTAGGGTTAGGGTTAGGGTTAGGGTTAGGGTTAGGGTTAGGGTTAGGGTTAGGGTTAGGGTTAGGGTTAGGGTTAGGGTTAGGGTTAGGGTTAGGATGAATGAACACTACAAGAACAATCCAAGATTAGGGTTAGGGTTAGGGTTAGGGTTAGGGTTAGGGTTAGGGTTAGGGTTAGGGTTAGGGTTAGGGTTAGGGTTAGGGTTAGGGTTAGGGTTAGGATGAATGAACACCACAAGAACAATCCAAGATTAGGGTTAGTGTTAGTGTTAGTGTTAGGGTTAGGGTTAGTGTTAGGGTTAGGGTTAGGGTTAGGGTTAGGGTTAGGATGAATGAACACTACAAGAACAATCCAAGATTAGGGTTAGGTTTACGGTTATGGTTATGGTTATGGTTAGGGTTAGGGTTAGGGTTAGGGTTAGGGTGAATGAACACCGCAAGAACAATCCAAGATTAGGGTTAGGGTTAGTGTTAGGGTTAGGGTTAGGGTTAGGGTTAGGATGAATGAACACCACAAGAACAATCCAAGATTAGGGTTAGGGTGAGGGTTAGGGTTAGGGTTAGGGTTAGGGTGAATGAACACCGCAAGAACAATCCAAGAATAGGGTTAGGGTTAGGGTTAGGGTTAGGGTTAGGGTTAGGGTTAGGGGTAGGGTTAGGGTTAGGGTTAGGGTTAGGGTTAGGGTTAGGGTTAGGGTGAATGAACACCGCAAGAACAATCCAAGAATAGGGTTAGGGTTAGGGTTAGGGTTAGGGTTAGGGTTAGGGTTAGGGTTAGGGTTAGGGTTAGGATGAATGAACACCACAAGAACAATCCACGATTAGGGTTAGGGTTAGGGTTAGGGTTAGGGTTAGGGTTGGGGTTAGGGTTAGGGTTAGGGTTAGGGTTAGGGTTAGGGTTAGGGTTAGGGTTAGGGTTAGGGTTAGGGTTAGGGTTAGGGTTAGGGTTAGGGTTAGGATGAATGAACACCACAAGAACAATCCAAGATAAGGGTTAGTGT
>NW_028113143.1:20000-27500 GCF_964234715.1 Podarcis melisellensis | reverse complement strand
TTAGGGTTAGGGTTAGGGTTAGGGTTAGTGTTAGGGTTAGGGTTAGGGTTAGGGTTAGGGTTAGGGTGAATGAACACCGCAAGAACAATCCAAGAATAGGGTTAGGGTTAGTGTTAGTGTTAGTGTTAGGGTTAGGGTTAGGGTTAGGGTTAGGGTTAGGGTTAGGGTTAGGGTTAGGGTGAATGAACACCACAAGAACAATCCAAGAATAGGGTTAGGGTTAGGGTTAGGGTTAGGGTTAGGGTTAGGGTTAGGGTTAGGGTTAGGGTTAGGATGAATGAACACCACAAGAACAATCCAAGATTAGGGTTAGGGTTAGGGTTAGGGTTAGGGTTAGGGTTAGGGTTGGGGTTAGGGTTAGGGTTAGGGTTAGGGTTAGGGTTAGGGTTAGGGTTGGGGTTAGGGTTAGGGTTAGGGTTAGGGTTAGGGTTAGGGTTAGGGTTAGGATGAATGAACACCGCAAGAACAATCCAAGATTAGGGTTAGGGTTAGGGTTAGGGTTAGGGTTAGGGTTAGGGTTAGGGTTAGGGTTAGGGTTAGGGTTAGGGTTACGGTGAATGAACACGGCAAGAAATATCCAAGATTTGGGTTAGGGTTAGGGTTAGGGTTAGGGTTAGGGTTAGGGTAAGGGTTAGGGTGAATGAACACCACAAGAACAATCCAAGAATAGGGTTAGGGTTAGGGTTAGGGTTAGGGTTAGGGTTAGGGTTAGGGTTAGGGTTAGGGTTAGGGTTAGGGTTAGGGTGAATGAACACCGGAAGAACAATCCAAGAATAGGGTTAGGGTTAGGGTTAGGGCTAGGGTTAGGGTTAGGTTTTGGATGAATGAACACTACAAGAACAATCCAAGATTAGGGTTAGGGTTAGAGTTAGGGTTAGGGTTAGGATGAATGAACACTACAAGAACAATCCAAGATTAGGGTTAGGGTTAGGGTTAGGGTTAGGGTTAGGGTTAGGGTTAGGGTTAGGGTTAGGGTTAGGGTTAGGGTTAGAGTTAGGGTGAATGAACACCGCAAGAACAGTCCAAGATTAGGGTTAGGGTTAGGGTTAGGGTTAGGATGAATGAACACCACAAGAACAATCCAAGATTAGGGTTAGGGTTAGGGTTAGGGTTAGGGTTAGGGTTAGTGTTAGGGTTAGGGTTAGGGTTAGGGTTAGGGTTAGGGTTAGGGTGAATGAACACCGCAAGAACAATCCAAGAATAGGGTTAGGGTTAGTGTTAGTGTTAGTGTTAGGGTTAGGGTTAGGGTTAGGGTTAGGGTTAGGGTTAGGGTTAGGGTTAGGGTTAGGGTGAATGAACACCACAAGAACAATCCAAGAATAGGGTTAGGGTTAGGGTTAGGGTTAGGGTTAGGGTTAGGGTTAGGGTTAGGGTTAGGGTTAGGATGAATGAACACCACAAGAACAATCCAAGATTAGGGTTAGGGTTAGGGTTAGGGTTAGGGTTAGGGTTAGGGTTGGGGTTAGGGTTAGGGTTAGGGTTAGGGTTAGGGTTAGGGTTAGGGTTAGGGTTGGGGTTAGGGTTAGGGTTAGGGTTAGGGTTAGGGTTAGGGTTAGGGTTAGGGTTAGGATGAATGAACACCGCAAGAACAATCCAAGATTAGGGTTAGGGTTAGGGTTAGGGTTAGGGTTAGGGTTAGGGTTAGGGTTAGGGTTAGGGTTACGGTGAATGAACACGGCAAGAAATATCCAAGATTTGGGTTAGGGTTAGGGTTAGGGTTAGGGTTAGGGTTAGGGTTAGGGTAAGGGTTAGGGTGAATGAACACCACAAGAACAATCCAAGAATAGGGTTAGGGTTAGGGTTAGGGTTAGGGTTAGGGTTAGGGTTAGGGTTAGGGTTAGGGTTAGGGTTAGGGTGAATGAACACCGGAAGAACAATCCAAGAATAGGGTTAGGGTTAGGGTTAGGGCTAGGGTTAGGGTTAGGTTTTGGATGAATGAACACTACAAGAACAATCCAAGATTAGGGTTAGGGTTAGAGTTAGGGTTAGGGTTAGGATGAATGAACACTACAAGAACAATCCAAGATTAGGGTTAGGGTTAGGGTTAGGGTTAGGGTTAGTGTGAATGAACACCGCAAGAACAATCCAAGATTAGGGTTAGGGTTAGGGTTAGGATTAGGGTTAGGGTTAGGGTTAGGGTTAGGGTTAGGGTTAGGATGAATGAACACCGCAAGAACAATCCAAGATTAGGGTTAGGGTTAGGGTTAGGGTTAGGGTTAGGGTTAGGGTTAGGGTTAGGGTTAGGATGAATGAACACTACAAGAACAATCCAAGATTAGGGTTAGGGTTAGGGTTAGGGTTAGGGTTAGGGTTAGGGTTAGGGTTAGGGTTAGGGTTAGGGTTAGAGTTAGGGTGAATGAACACCGCAAGAACAGTCCAAGATTAGGGTTAGGGTTAGGGTTAGGGTTAGGATGAATGAACACCACAAGAACAATCCAAGATTAGGGTTAGGGTTAGGGTTAGGGTTAGGGTTAGGGTTAGGGTTAGGGTTAGGGTTAGGGTTAGGGTTAGGGTTAGGGTTAGGGTGAATGAACACCGCAAGAACAATCCAAGAATAGGGTTAGGGTTAGTGTTAGTGTTAGTGTTAGTGTTAGGGTTAGGGTTAGGGTTAGGGTTAGGGTTAGGGTTAGGGTTAGGATTAGGGTTAGGGTTAGGGTTAGGGTTAGGGTTAGGGTTAGGGTTAGGGTTAGGGTGAATGAACACCGCAAGAACAATCCAAGAATAGGGTTAGGGTTAGGGTTAGGGTTAGGGTTAGGGTTAGGGTTAGGGTTAGGGTTAGGGTTAGGGTTAGGGTTAGGGTTAGGGTTAGGATGAATGAACACCACAAGAACAATCCAAGATTAGGGTTAGGGTTAGGGTTAGGGTTAGGGTTGGGGTTAGGGTTAGGGTTAGGGTTAGGGTTAGGGTTAGGGTTAGGGTGAATGAGCAACGCAAGAACAATCCAAGATTAGGGTTAGGGTTAGGGTTAGGGTTAGGGTTAGGGTTAGGGTTAAGGTTAAGGTTAGGGTTAGGGTTAGGATTAGGGTTAGGGTTAGGGTTAGGGTTAGGGTTAGGGTTAGGGTTAGGGTTAGGGTTAGGATGAATGAACACCACAAGAACAATCCAAGATTAGGGTTAGGGTTAGGGTTAGGGTTAGGGTTAGGGTTAGGGTTAGGGTTAGGGTTGGGGTTAGGGTTAGGGTTAGGGTTAGGGTTAGGGTTAGGGTTAGGGTTGGGGTTAGGGTTAGGGTTAGGGTTAGGGTTAGGGTTAGGATGAATGAACACCGCAAGAACAATCCAAGATTAGGGTTAGGGTTAGGGTTAGGGTTAGGGTTAGGGTTAGGGTTAGGGTTACGGTGAATGAACACCGCAAGAAATATCCAAGATTTGGGTTAGGGTTAGGGTTAGGGTTAAGGTTAGGGTTAGGGTTAGGGTTAGGGTTAGGGTTAGGGTTAGGGTTAGGGTTAGGGTTAAGGTTAGGGTTAGGGTTAGGGTTAGGGTTAGGGTTAGGGTTAGGGTTAGGGTTAGGGTTAGGGTTAGGGTGAATGAACACCGCAAGAGCAATCCAAGATTAGGGTTCGGGTAAGGGTTAGGGTTAGGGTTAGGGTTAGGGTTAGGGTTAGGGTTAGGGTTAGTTTTAGGGTTAGGGTTAGGGTTAGGGTTAGCGTTGGGGTTAGGGTTAGGGTTAGGGTTAGGGTTAGGGTTAGGGTTAGGATGAATGAAGACCGCAAGAACAATCCAAGATTAGGGTTAGGGTCAGGGTTAGGGTTAGGGTTAGGGTTAGGGTTAGGGTTAGGGTTAGGGTTAGGGTTAGGATGAATGAACACTGCAAGAACAATCCAAGATTAGGGTTAGGGTTAGGGTTAGGGTTAGGGTTAGGGTTAGGGTTAGGGTTAGGGTTAGGGTTAGGGTTAGGGTTAGGGTTAGGGTTAGGATGAATGAACACCACAAGAACAATCCAAGATTAGGGTTAGGGTTAGGGTTAGGGTTAGGGTTAGGGTTAGGGTTAGGGTTAGGGTTAGGGTTAGGGTGAATGAACACCGCAAGAACAATCCAAGAATAGGGTTAGGGTTAGGGTTAGGGTTAGTGTTAGTGTTAGTGTTAGTGTTAGGGTTAGGGTTAGGGTTAGGGTTAGGGTTAGGGTTAGGGTTAGGATTAGGGTTAGGGTTAGGGTTAGGGTGAATGAACACTACAAGAACAATCCAAGATTAGGGTTAGGGTTAGGGTTAGGGTTAGGGTTAGGGTGAATGAACACCGCAAGAACAATCCAAGAATAGGGTTAGGGTTAGGGTTAGGGTTAGGGTTAGGGTTAGGGTTAGGGTTAGGGTTAGGGTTAGGATTAGGGTTAGGGTTAGGGTTAGGGTTAGGGTTAGGGTGAATGAACACCGCAAGAGCAATCCAAGATTAGGGTTAGGGTAAGGGTTAGGGTTAGGGTTAGGGTTAGGGTTAGGATGAATGAACACCGCAAGAACAATCCAAGATAAGGGTTAGTGTTAGTGTTAGTGTTAGTGTTAGTGTTAGGGTTAGGGTTAGGGTTAGGGTTAGGGTTAGGGTTAGGGTTAGGATGAATGAACACCGCAAGAACAATCCAAGAATAGGGTTAGGGTTAGGGTTAGGGTTAGGGTTAGGGTTAGGGTTAGGGTTAGGGTTAGGGTTAGGGTTAGGGTTAGGGTTAGGGTAAGGGTTAGGGTGAATGAACACCACAAGAACAATCCAAGAATAGGGTTAGGGTTAGGGTTAGGGTTAGGGTTAGGGTTAGGGTTAGGGTTAGGGTTAGGGTTAGGGTTAGGGTTAGGGTTAGGGTTAGGGTTAGAGTGAATGAACACCGGAAGAACAATCCAAGAATAGGGTTAGGGTTAGGGTTAGGGTTAGGGTTAGGGTTAGGGTTAGGGTTAGGGTTAGAGTTAGGGTTAGGGTTAGGGTTAGGTTTAGGATGAATGAACACTACAAGAACAATCCAAGATTAGGGTTAGGGTTAGGGTTAGGGTTAGGATGAATGAACACTACAAGAACAATCCAAGATTAGGGTTAGGGTTAGGGTTAGGGTTAGGGTTAGGGTTAGGGTTAGGGTTAGGGTTAGGGTTAGGGTTAGGGTTAGGATGAATGAACACTACAAGAACAATCCAAGGTTATGGTTAGGGTTAGGGTTAGGGTTAGGGTTAGGGTTAGGGTTAGGGTTAGGGTTAGGGTTAGGGTTAGGGTTAGGGTTAGGGTTAGGGTGAATGAACACCGCAAGAACAATCCAAGAATAGGGTTAGGGTTAGTGTTAGTGTTAGTGTTAGTGTTAGGGTTAGGGTTAGGGTTAGGGTTAGGGTTAGGGTTAGGGTTAGGATTAGGGTTAGGGTTAGGGTTAGGGTTAGGGTTAGGGTTAGGGTTAGGGTTAGGGTGAATGAACACCGCAAGAACAATCCAAGAATAGGGTTAGGGTTAGGGTTAGGGTTAGGGTTAGGGTTAGGGTTAGGGTTAGGGTTAGGGTTAGGGTTAGGGTTAGGGTTAGGATGAATGAACACCACAAGAACAATCCAAGATTAGGGTTAGGGTTAGGGTTAGGGTTAGGGTTGGGGTTAGGGTTAGGGTTAGGGTTAGGGTTAGGGTTAGGGTTAGGGTGAATGAGCAACGCAAGAACAATCCAAGATTAGGGTTAGGGTTAGGGTTAGGGTTAGGGTTAGGGTTAGGGTTAAGGTTAAGGTTAGGGTTAGGGTTAGGATTAGGGTTAGGGTTAGGGTTAGGGTTAGGGTTAGGGTTAGGGTTAGGATGAATGAACACCACAAGAACAATCCAAGATTAGGGTTAGGGTTAGGGTTAGGGTTAGGGTTAGGGTTAGGGTTAGGGTTAGGGTTAGGGTTGGGGTTAGGGTTAGGGTTAGGGTTAGGGTTAGGGTTAGGGTTAGGGTTAGGGTTAGGGTTGGGGTTAGGGTTAGGGTTAGGGTTAGGGTTAGGGTTAGGATGAATGAACACCGCAAGAACAATCCAAGATTAGGGTTAGGGTTAGGGTTAGGGTTAGGGTTAGGGTTAGGGTTAGGGTTACGGTGAATGAACACCGCAAGAAATATCCAAGATTTGGGTTAGGGTTAGGGTTAGGGTTAGGGTTAAGGTTAGGGTTAGGGTTAGGGTTAGGGTTAGGGTTAGGGTTAGGGTTAGGGTTAAGGTTAGGGTTAGGGTTAGGGTTAGGGTTAGGGTTAGGGTTAGGGTTAGGGTTAGGGTGAATGAACACCGCAAGAGCAATCCAAGATTAGGGTTCGGGTAAGGGTTAGGGTTAGGGTTAGGGTTAGGGTTAGGGTTAGGGTTAGTTTTAGGGTTAGGGTTAGGGTTAGGGTTAGCGTTGGGGTTAGGGTTAGGGTTAGGGTTAGGGTTAGGGTTAGGATGAATGAAGACCGCAAGAACAATCCAAGATTAGGGTTAGGGTCAGGGTTAGGGTTAGGGTTAGGGTTAGGGTTAGGGTTAGGGTTAGGGTTAGGGTTAGGATGAATGAACACTGCAAGAACAATCCAAGATTAGGGTTAGGGTTAGGGTTAGGGTTAGGGTTAGGGTTAGGGTTAGGGTTAGGGTTAGGGTTAGGGTTAGGGTTAGGGTTAGGATGAATGAACACCACAAGAACAATCCAAGATTAGGGTTAGGGTTAGGGTTAGGGTTAGGGTTAGGGTTAGGGTTAGGGTTAGGGTGAATGAACACCGCAAGAACAATCCAAGAATAGGGTTAGGGTTAGGGTTAGTGTTAGTGTTAGTGTTAGGGTTAGGGTTAGGGTTAGGGTTAGGGTTAGGGTTAGGGTTAGGATTAGGGTTAGGGTTAGGGTTAGGGTGAATGAACACTACAAGAACAATCCAAGATTAGGGTTAGGGTTAGGGTTAGGGTTAGGGTTAGGGTGAATGAACACCGCAAGAACAATCCAAGAATAGGGTTAGGGTTAGGGTTAGGGTTAGGGTTAGGGTTAGGGTTAGGGTTAGGGTTAGGGTTAGGGTTAGGGTTAGGGTTAGGGTTAGGGTTAGGATTAGGGTTAGGGTTAGGGTTAGGGTTAGGGTTAGGGTGAATGAACACCGCAAGAGCAATCCAAGATTAGGGTTAGGGTAAGGGTTAGGGTTAGGGTTAGGGTTAGGGTTAGGATGAATGAACACCGCAAGAACAATCCAAGATAAGGGTTAGTGTTAGTGTTAGTGTTAGTGTTAGTGTTAGTGTTAGGGTTAGGGTTAGGGTTAGGGTTAGGGTTAGGGTTAGGGTTAGGATGAATGAACACCGCAAGAACAATCCAAGAATAGGGTTAGGGTTAGGGTTAGGGTTAGGGTTAGGGTTAGGGTTAGGGTTAGGGTTAGGGTTAGGGTTAGGGTAAGGGTTAGGGTGAATGAACACCACAAGAACAATCCAAGAATAGGGTTAGGGTTAGGGTTAGGGTTAGGGTTAGGGTTAGGGTTAGGGTTAGGGTTAGGGTTAGGGTTAGAGTGAATGAACACCGGAAGAACAATCCAAGAATAGGGTTAGGGTTAGGGTTAGGGTTAGGGTTAGGGTTAGGGTTAGGGTTAGAGTTAGGG
>NW_028113143.1:12500-15000 GCF_964234715.1 Podarcis melisellensis | reverse complement strand
GAACAGTCCAAGATTAGGGTTAGGGTTAGGGTTAGGGTTAGGATGAATGAACACCACAAGAACAATCCAAGATTAGGGTTAGGGTTAGGGTTAGGGTTAGGGTTAGGGTTAGGGTTAGGGTTAGGGTTAGGGTTAGGGTTAGGGTTAGGGTTAGGGTTAGGGTTAGGGTTAGGGTTAGGGTGAATGAACACCGCAAGAACAATCCAAGAATAGGGTTAGGGTTAGTGTTAGTGTTAGTGTTAGGGTTAGGGTTAGGGTTAGGGTTAGGGTTAGGGTTAGGGTTAGGGTTAGGGTTAGGATTAGGGTTAGGGTTAGGGTTAGGGTTAGGGTTAGGGTTAGGGTTAGGGTGAATGAACACCGCAAGAACAATCCAAGAATAGGGTTAGGGTTAGGGTTAGGGTTAGGGTTAGGGTTAGGGTTAGGGTTAGGGTTAGGGTTAGGGTTAGGGTTAGGGTTAGGGTTAGGGTTAGGGTTAGGGTTAGGGTTAGGGTTAGGGTTAGGGTTAGGGTTAGGATGAATGAACACCACAAGAACAATCCAAGATTAGGGTTAGGGTTAGGGTTAGGGTTAGGGTTGGGGTTAGGGTTAGGGTTAGGGTTAGGGTTAGGGTTAGGGTTAGGGTGAATGAGCAACGCAAGAACAATCCAAGATTAGGGTTAGGGTTAGGGTTAGGGTTAGGGTTAGGGTTAGGGTTAAGGTTAAGGTTAGGGTTAGGGTTAGGATTAGGGTTAGGGTTAGGGTTAGGGTTAGGGTTAGGGTTAGGGTTAGGGTTAGGGTTAGGGTTAGGGTTAGGATGAATGAACACCACAAGAACAATCCAAGATTAGGGTTAGGGTTAGGGTTAGGGTTAGGGTTAGGGTTAGGGTTAGGGTTAGGGTTAGGGTTGGGGTTAGGGTTAGGGTTAGGGTTAGGGTTAGGGTTAGGGTTAGGGTTGGGGTTAGGGTTAGGGTTAGGGTTAGGGTTAGGGTTAGGATGAATGAGCAACGCAAGAACAATCCAAGATTAGGGTTAGGGTTAGGGTTAGGGTTAGGGTTAGGGTTAGGGTTAGGGTTAGGGTTAAGGTTAGGGTTAGGGTTAGGATTAGGGTTAGGGTTAGGGTTAGGGTTAGGGTTAGGGTTAGGGTTAGGGTTAGGATGAATGAACACCACAAGAACAATCCAAGATTAGGGTTAGGGTTAGGGTTAGGGTTAGGGTTAGGGTTGGGGTTAGGGTTAGGGTTAGGGTTAGGGTTAGGGTTAGGGTTAGGGTTGGGGTTAGGGTTAGGGTTAGGGTTAGGGTTAGGGTTAGGGTTAGGGTTAGGGTTAGGATGAATGAACACCGCAAGAACAATCCAAGATTAGGGTTAGGGTTAGGGTTAGGGTTAGGGTTAGGGTTAGGGTTAGGGTTAGGGTTACGGTGAATGAACACGGCAAGAAATATCCAAGATTTGGGTTAGGGTTAGGGTTAGGGTTAGGGTTAGGGTAAGGGTTAGGGTGAATGAACACCACAAGAACAATCCAAGAATAGGGTTAGGGTTAGGGTTAGGGTTAGGGTTAGGGTTAGGGTTAGGGTGAATGAACACCGGAAGAACAATCCAAGAATAGGGTTAGGGTTAGGGTTAGGGCTAGGGTTAGGGTTAGGTTTTGGATGAATGAACACTACAAGAACAATCCAAGATTAGGGTTAGGGTTAGAGTTAGGGTTAGGGTTAGGATGAATGAACACTACAAGAACAATCCAAGATTAGGGTTAGGGTTAGGGTTAGGGTTAGGGTTAGTGTGAATGAACACCGCAAGAACAATCCAAGATTAGGGTTAGGGTTAGGGTTAGGATTAGGGTTAGGGTTAGGGTTAGGGTTAGGGTTAGGGTTAGGGTTAGGATGAATGAACACCGCAAGAACAATCCAAGATTAGGGTTAGGGTTAGGGTTAGGGTTAGGGTTAGGGTTAGGGTTAGGATGAATGAACACTACAAGAACAATCCAAGATTAGGGTTAGGGTTAGGGTTAGGGTTAGGGTTAGGGTTAGGGTTAGGGTTGGGGTTAGGGTTAGGGTTAGGGTTAGGGTTAGGGTTAGGGTTAGGGTTGGGGTTAGGGTTAGGGTTAGGGTTAGGGTTAGGGTTAGGGTTAGGGTTAAGGTTAGGGTTAGGGTTAGGGTTAGGGTTAGGGTTAGGGTTAGGGTTAGGGTTAGGGTTAGGATGAATGAACACCACAAGAACAATCCAAGATTAGGGTTAGGGTTAGGGTTAGGGTTAGGGTTAGGGTTGGGGTTAGGGTTAGGGTTAGGGTTAGGGTTAGGGTTAGGGTTAGGGTTGGGGTTAGGGTTAGGGTTAGGGTTAGGGTTAGGGTTAGGGTTAGGATGAATGAACACCGCAAGAACAATCCAAGATTAGGGTTAGGGTTAGGGTTAGGGTTAGGGTTAGGGTTAGGGTTAGGGTTAGGGTTACGGTGAATGAACACGGCAAGAAATATCCAAGATTTGGGTTAGGGTTAGGGTTAGGGTTAGGGTTAGGGTTAGGGTAAGG
>NW_028113143.1:5000-7500 GCF_964234715.1 Podarcis melisellensis | reverse complement strand
GCGTTAGGGTTAGGGTTAGGGTTAGGGTTAGGGTTAGGGTGAATGAACACCGCAAGAACAATCCAAGAATAGGGTTAGGGTTAGTGTTAGTGTTAGTGTTAGTGTTAGGGTTAGGGTTAGGGTTAGGGTTAGGATTAGGGTTAGGGTTAGGGTTAGGGTGAATGAACACTACAAGAACAATCCAAGATTAGGGTTAGGGTTAGGGTTAGGGTTAGGGTTAGGGTGAATGAACACCGCAAGAACATCCAAGAATAGGGTTAGGGTTAGGGTTAGGGTTAGGGTTAGGGTTAGGGTTAGGGTTAGGGTTAGGGTTAGGGTTAGGGTTAGGGTTAGGGTTAGGGTTAGGATTAGGGTTAGGGTTAGGGTTAGGATGAATGAACACTACAAGAACAATCCAAGATTAGGGTTAGGGTTAGGGTTAGGGTTAGGGTTAGGGTTAGGGTTAGGGTTAGGGTGAATGAACACCGCAAGAACAATCCAAGAATAGGGTTAGGGTTAGGGTTAGGGTTAGGGTTAGGGTTAGGGTTAGGGTTAGGGTTAGGATGAATGAACACCGCAAGAACAATCCAAGATTAGGGTTAGGGATAGGGTTAGGGTTAGGGTTAGGGTTAGGGTTAGGGTTAGGGTTAGGATGAATGAACACTACAAGAACAATCCAAGATTAGGGTTAGGGTTAGGGTTAGGGTTAGGGTTAGGGTTAGGGTGAATGAACACCGCAAGAACAATCCAAGATTAGGGTTAGGGTTAGGGTTGGGGTTAGGGTTAGGGTTAGGGTTAGGGTTAGGGTTAGGGTTAGGGTAAGGGTTAGGGTTAGGATGAATGAACACCACAAGAACAATCCAAGATTAGGGTTAGGGTGAGGGTTAGGGTTAGGGTTAGGGTGAATGAACACCGCAAGAACAATCCAAGATAAGGGTTAGGGTTAGGGTTAGGGTTAGGGTTAGGGTTAGGGTTAGGGTTAGGGTTAGGGTTAGGGTTAGGGTGAATGAACACCGCAAGAACAATCCAAGATTAGCGTTAGGGTGAGGGTTAGGGTTAGGGTTAGGGTGAATGAACACCGCAAGAACAATCCAAGATAAGGGTTAGGGTTAGGGTTAGGGTTAGGGTTAGGGTTAGGGTTAGGGTTAGGGTTAGGGTTAGGGTTAGGGTTAGGGTTAGGGTTAGGGTGAATGAACACCGCAAGAACAATCCAAGAATAGGGTTAGGGTTAGGGTTAGGGTTAGGGTTAGCGTTAGGGTTAGGGTTAGGGTTAGGGTTAGGGTTAGGGTTTGGGTTAGGGTTACGGTTAGGATGAATGAACACCACAAGAACAATCCAAGATTAGGGTTAGGGTTAGGGTTAGGGTTGGGGTTAGGGTTAGGGTTAGGGTTAATTTTAGGGTTAGGGTTAGGGTTAGGGTTAGGGTTAGGGTTAGGGTTAGGATGAATGAACACCGCAAGAACAATCCAAGATTAGGGTTAGGGTTAGGGTTAGGGTTGGGGTTAGGGTTAGGGTTAGGGTTAATTTTAGGGTTAGGGTTAGGGTTAGGGTTAGGGTTAGGGTTAGGGTTAGGATGAATGAACACTACAAGAAGAATCCAAGATTAGGGTTAGGGTTAGGGTTAGGGTTAGGGTTAGGGTTAGGGTTAGGGTTAGGGTTAGGGTTAGGGTTAGGGTTAGGGTTAGGGTGAATGAACACCGCAAGAACAATCCAAGAATAGGGTTAGGGTTAGGGTTAGGGTTAGGGTTAGGGTTAGGGTTAGGATTAGGGTTAGGGTTAGGGTTAGGGTTAGGGTTAGGGATAGGGTAAGGGTTAGGGTTAGGGTTAGGGTTAGGGTTAGGGTGAATGAACACCGCAAGAACAATCCAAGAATAGGGTTAGGGTTAGGGTTAGGGTTAGGGTTAGGGTTAGGGTTAGGGTTAGGGTTAGGGTTAGGGTTAGGATGAATGAACACCACAAGAACAATCCAAGAATAGGGTTAGGGTTAGGGTTAGGGTTAGGGTTAGGGTTAGGGTTAGGATGAATGAACACCGCAAGAACAATCCAAGATAAGGGTTAGGGTTAGGGTTAGGGTTAGGGTTAGGGTTAGGGTTGGGGTTAGGGTTAGGGTTAGGGTTAGGGTTAGGGTTAGGGTTAGGATGAATGAACACCGCAAGAACAATCCAAGATAAGGGTTAGGGTTAGGGTTAGGGTTAGGGTTAGGGTTAGGGTTAGGGTTAGGGTTAGGGTTAGGGTTAGGGTTAGGTTTAGGATGAATGAACACCGCAAGAACAATCCAAGATTAGGGTTAGGGTTAGGGTTAGCGTTAGGTTTAGGGTTAGGGTTAGGGTTAGGGTTAGGGTTAGGGTTAGGGTTAGGGTTAGGGTTAGGGTTAGGATGAATGAACACTACAAGAACTATCCAAGATTTGGGTTAGGGTTATGGTTAGGGTTAGGGTTAGGGTTAGGGTTAGGGTGAATGAACACCGCAAGAACAATCCAAGATTAGGGTTAGGGTTAGGGTTAGGGTTAGGGTTAGGGTT
>NW_028113144.1:527500-530000 GCF_964234715.1 Podarcis melisellensis | reverse complement strand
AGGGTAAGGGTTAGGGTTAGGGTGAATAAACACCACAAGAACAATCCAATATTAAGGTTAGGGTTAGGGTTAGGGTTAGGGTTAGGGTTAGGGTTAGGGTTAGGGTTAGGATGAATGAACACCACAAGAACCATCCAAGATTAGGGTTAGGGTTAGGGTTAGGGTTAGGGTTAGGGTTAGGGTTAGGTTTAGGGTGAATGAACACCACAAGAACAATCCTATATTAAGGTTAGGGTTAGGGTTAGGGTTTGGGTTAGGGTTAGGGTTAGGGTTAGGGTTAGGGTTAGGGTTAGGGTTAGGGTTAGGGTTAGGGTAAGGGTTAGGGTTAGGGTTAGGGTTAGGGTGAATGAACACCGCAAGAACAATCCACGAATAGGGTTAGGGTTAGGGTTAGGGTTAGGGTTAGGATTAGGGTTAGGGTTAGGGTTAGGGTTAGGGTTAGGGTTAGGGTGAATAAACACCACAAGAACAATCCAATATTAAGGTTAGGGTTAGGGTTAGGGTTAGGGTTAGGGTTAGGGTTAGGGTTAGGGTTAGGATGAATGAACACCACAAGAACCATCCAAGATTAGGGTTAGGGTTAGGGTTAGGGTTAGGGTTAGGGTTAGGGTTAGGGTTAGGGTTAGGGTTAGGGTTAGGGTTAGGGTTAGGTTTAGGGTGAATGAACACCACAAGAACAATCCTATATTAAGGTTAGGGTTAGGGTTAGGGTTAGGGTTAGGGTTAGGGTTAGGGTGAATGAACACCGCAAGAACAATCCAAGATTAGGGTTAGGGTTAGGGTTAGGGTGAATGAACACCGCAAAAGCAATCCAAGAATAGGGTTAGGGTTAGGGTTAGGGTTAGGGTTAGGGTTAGGGCTAGGGTTAGGGTTAGGGTTAGGGTTAGGGTTAGGGTTAGGGTTAGGGTTAGGGTTAGGGTTAGGGTTAGGGTTAGGGTGAATGAACACCGCAAGAACAATCCACGAATAGGGTTAGGGTTAGGGTTAGGGTTAGGGTAAGGGTTAGGGTTAGGGTGAATAAACACCACAAGAACAATCCAAGATTAAGGTTAGGGTTAGGGTTAGGGTTAGGGTTAGGGTTAGGGTTAGGGTTAGGGTTAGGGTTAGGGTTAGGGTTAGGGTTAGGGTTAGGATGAATGAACACCACAAGAACCATCCAAGATTAGGATTAGGGTTAGGGTTAGGGTTAGGGTTAGGTTTAGGGTGAATGAACACCACAAGAACAATCCTATATTAAGGTTAGGGTTAGGGTTAGGGTTAGGGTTAGGTTTAGGGTGAATGAACACCACAAGAACCATCCAAGATTAGGATTAGGGTTAGGCTTAGGGTTAGGGTTAGGCTTAGGGTTAGGGTCAGGGTTAGGATTAGGGTTAGGGTTAGGGTTAGGGTTAGGGTTAGGGTTAGGGTTAGGGTTAGGGTTAGGGTTAGGATGAATGAACACCACAAGAACCATCCAAGATTAGGGTTAGGGTTAGGGTTAGGGTTAGTTTTAGGGTGAATGAACACCACAAGAACAATCCTATATTAAGGTTAGGGTTAGGGTTAGGGTTAGGGTTAGGGTTAGGGTTAGGGTTAGGGTTAGGGTTAGGGTTAGGGTGAATGAACACCGCAAGAACAATCCAAGATTAGGGTTAGGGTTAGGGTTAGGGTTAGGGTTAGGGTTAGGGTTAGGGTTAGGGTTAGGGTTAGGGTGAATGAACACCGCAAGAACAATCCAAGAATAGGGTTAGGGTTAGGGTTAGGGTTAGGGTTAGGGTTAGGGTTAGGGTTAGGGTTAGGGTTAGGGTTAGGGTTAGGGTTAGGGTTAGGGTTAGGGTTAAGGTGAATGAACACCGCAAGAACAATCCAAGAATAGGGTTAGGGTTAGGGTTAGGGTTAGGGTTAGGGTTAGGGTTAGGGTTAGGGTTAGGGCTAGGGCTAGGGCTAGGGCTAGGGTTAGGGTTAGGGTTAGGGTTAGGGTTAGGGTTAGGGTGAATGAACACCGCAAGAACAATCCACGAATAGGGTTAGGGTTAGGGTTAGGGTTAGGGTTAGGGTTAGGGTAAGGGTTAGGGTTAGGGTTAGGGTTAGATTTAGGGTTAGGGTTAGGATGAATGAACACCACAAGAACCATCCAAGATTAGGGTTAGGGTTAGGGTTAGGGTTAGGGTTAGGGTTAGGGTTAGGGTTAGGGTTATGGTTAGGGTTAGGGTTAGGGTTAGGGTTAGGGTTAGGGTTAGGGTGAATGAACACCGCAAGAACAATCCACGAATAGGGTTAGGCTTAGGGTTAGGGTTAGGGTTAGGATTAGGGTTAGGGTTAGGGTTAGGGTTAGGGTAAGGGTAAGGGTTAGGGTTAGGGTGAATAAACACCACAAGAACAATCCAAGATTAAGGTTAGGGTTAGGGTTAGGGTTAGGGTTAGGGTTAGGGTTAGGGTTAGGGTTAGGGTTAGGGTGAATGAACACCGCAAGAACAATCCACGAATAGGGTTAGGGTTAGGGTTAGGGTTAGGGTTAGGG
>NW_028113144.1:510000-512500 GCF_964234715.1 Podarcis melisellensis | reverse complement strand
GGTTAGGGTTAGGGTTAGGGTTAGGGTTAGGGTAAGGGTTAGGGTTAGGGTGAATAAACACCACAAGAACAATCCAAGATTAAGGTTAGGGTTAGGGTTAGGGTTAGGGTTAGGGTTAGGGTTAGGGTTAGGGTTAGGGTTAGGGTTAGGGTTAGGATGAATGAACACCACAAGAACCATCCAAGATTAGGATTAGGGTTAGGGTTAGGGTTAGGGTTAGGTTTAGGGTGAATGAACACCACAAGAACAATCCTATATTAAGGTTAGGGTTAGGGTTAGGGTTAGGGTTAGGGTTAGGGTTAGGGTTAGGGTTAGGGTTAGGGTTAGGGTTAGGGTGAATGAACACCGCAAGAACAATCCAAGATTAGGGTTAGGGTTAGGGTTAGGGTTAGGGTTAGGGTTAGGGTTAGGGTGAATGAACACCGCAAGAACAATCCAAGAATAGGGTTAGGGTTAGGGTTAGGGTTAGGGTTAGGGTTAGGGTTAGGGTTAGGGTTAGGGTTAGGGTTAGGGTTAGGGTTAAGGTGAATGAACACCGCAAGAACAATCCAAGAATAGGGTTAGGGTTAGGGTTAGGGTTAGGGTGAATGAACACCGCAAGAACAATCCAAGATTAGGGTTAGGGTTAGGGTTAGGGTTAGGGTTAGGGTAAGGGTTAGGGTTAGGGTTAGGGTTAGGGTTAGGGTTAGGGTTAGGGTTAGGGTTAGGGTTAGGGTTAGGGTTAGGTTTAGGGTGAATGAACACCACAAGAACAATCCAAGATTAGGGTTAGGGTTAGGGTTAGGGTTAGGGTTAGGGTTAGGGTTAGGGTTAGGGTTAGGGTTAGGGTTAGGGTTAGGGTTAGGGTGAATGAACACCGCAAGAACAATCCAAGAATAGGGTTAGGGTTAGGGTTAGGGTTAGGGTTAGGGTTAGGGTTAGGGTTAGGTTTTGGGTTAGGGTTAGGGTTAGGGTTAGGGTTAGGGTTAGGGTTAAGGTGAATGAACACCGCAAGAACAATCCAAGAATAGGGTTAGGGTTAGGGTTAGGGTTAGGGTTAGGGTTAGGGTTAGGGTTAGGGTTAGGGTTAGGGTTAGGATGAATGAACACCACAAGAACCATCCAAGATTAGGATTAGGGTTAGGGTTAGGGTTAGGGTTAGGTTTAGGGTGAATGAACACCACAAGAACAATCCTATATTAAGGTTAGGGTTAGGGTTAGGGTTAGGGTTAGGGTTAGGGTTAGGGTTAGGGTTAGGGTTAGGGTTAGGGTTAGGGTTAGGGTGAATGAACACCGCAAGAACAATCCAAGATTAGGGTTAGGGTTAGGGTTAGGGTTAGGGTTAGGGTTAGGGTTAGGGTTAGGGTTAGGGTGAATGAACACCGCAAGAACAATCCAAGAATAGGGTTAGGGTTAGGGTTAGGGTTAGGGTTAGGGTTAGGGTTAGGGTTAGGGTTAGGGTTAGGGTTAAGGTGAATGAACACCGCAAGAACAATCCAAGAATAGGGTTAGGGTTAGGGTTAGGGTTAGGGTGAATGAACACCGCAAGAACAATCCAAGATTAGGGTTAGGGTTAGGGTTAGGGTTAGGGTTAGGGTAAGGGTTAGGGTTAGGGTTAGGGTTAGGGTTAGGGTTAGGGTTAGGGTTAGGGTTAGGGTTAGGGTTAGGGTTAGGGTTAGGTTTAGGGTGAATGAACACCACAAGAACAATCCAAGATTAGGGTTAGGGTTAGGGTTAGGGTTAGGGTTAGGGTTAGGGTTAGGGTTAGGGTTAGGGTTAGGGTGAATGAACACCGCAAGAACAATCCAAGAATAGGGTTAGGGTTAGGGTTAGGGTTAGGGTTAGGGTTAGGGTTAGGTTTTGGGTTAGGGTTAGGGTTAGGGTTAGGGTTAGGGTTAGGGTTAAGGTGAATGAACACCGCAAGAACAATCCAAGAATAGGGTTAGGGTTAGGGTTAGGGTTAGGGTTAGGGTTAGGGTTAGGGTTAGGGTTAGGGCTAGGGCTAGGGTTAGGGTTAGGGTTAGGGTTAGGGTTAGGGTTAGGGTTAGGGTTAGGGTTTGGGTGAATGAACACCGCAAGAACAATCCACGAATAGGGTTAGGGTTAGGGTTAGGGTTAGGGTTAGGGTTAGGGTAAGGGTTAGGGTTAGGGTGAATAAACACCACAAGAACAATCCAAGATTAAGGTTAGGGTTAGGGTTAGGGTTAGGGTTAGGGTTAGGGTTAGGGTTAGGGTTAGGGTTAGGGTTAGGGTTAGGGTTAGGGTTAGGATGAATGAACACCACAAGAACCATCCAAGATTAGGGTTAGGGTTAGGGTTAGGGTTAGGTTTAGGGTGAATGAACACCACAAGAACAATCCTATATTAAGGTTAGGGTTAGGGTTAGGGTTAGGGTTAGGGTTAGGGTTAGGGTTAGGGTTAGGGTGAATGAACACCGCAAGAACAATCCAAGATTAGGGTTAGGGTTAGGGTTAGGGTTAGGGTTAGGGTGAATGAACACCGCAAGAACAATCCAAGAATA
>NW_028113144.1:435000-437500 GCF_964234715.1 Podarcis melisellensis | reverse complement strand
GTGCGGGTGCGGGTGCGGGTTAGGGTTAGGGTTAGGGTTAGGGTTAGGATGAATGAACACCGCAAGAACAATCCAAGATTAGGGTTAGGGCTAGGGTTAGGGTTAGGGTTAGGGTTAGTGTTAGGGTCAGGGTCAGGGTCAGGGTTAGGGTTAGGGTTAGGGTTAGGGTTAGGGTTAGGGTTAGGGTTAGGGTTAGGGTTAGGATGAATGAACACCACAAGAACCATCCAAGATTAGGGTTAGGGTTAGGGTTAGGGTTGTTAGGGTTAGGTTTAGGGTGAATGAACACCACAAGAACAATCCAATATTAAGGTTAGGGTTAGGGTTAGGGTAAGGGTTAGGGTTAGGGTTAGGGTTAGGGTTAGGGTTAGGGTTAGGGTGAATGAACACCGCAAGAACAATCCACGATTAGGGTTAGGGTTAGGGTTAGGGTTAAGGTTAGGGTTAGGGTTAGGGTTAGGGTTAGGGTTAGGTTTAGATTTAGGTTTAGGTTTAGGTTTAGGTTTAGGTTTAGGTTTAGGTTTAGGTTTAGGTTTAGGTTTAGGTTTAGGTTTAGGTTTAGGGTTAGGGTTAGGGTTAGGGTTAGGGTTAGGGTGAATGAACACCACAAGAACAATCCAAGATTAGGGTTAGGGTTAGGGTTAGGGTTAGGGTTAGGGTTAGGGTTAGGGTTAGGGTTAGGGTAAGGGTTAGGGTTAGGGTTAGGGTTAGGGTAAGGGTTAGGGTTAGGGTGAATAAACACCACAAGAACAATCCAAGATTAAGGTTAGGGTTAGGGTTAGGGTTAGGGTTAGGGTTAGGGTTAGGGTGAATGAACACCGCAAGAACAATCCAAGATTGGGGTTAGGGTTAGGGTTAGGGTTAGGGTTAGGGTTAGGGTTAGGGTTAGGGTTAGGGTTAGGGTTAGGGTTAGGATGAATGAACACCACAAGAACAATCCAAGATTAGGGTTAGGGTTAGGGTTAGGGTTAGGGTTAGGGTTAGGGTTAGGGTTAGGGTTAGGCTTAGGGTTAGGGTCAGGGTCAGGGTTAGGATTAGGGTTAGGGTTAGGGTTAGGGTTAGGGTTAGGGTTAGGGTTAGGATGAATGAACACCACAAGAACCATCCAAGATTAGGGTTAGGGTTAGGGTTAGGGTTAGGGTTAGGGTTAGGGTTAGGGTTAGGGTTAGGGTTAGGGTTAGGGTTAGGGTTAGGGTTAGGTTTAGGGTGAATGAACACCACAAGAACAATCCAATATTAAGGTTAGGGTTAGGGTTAGGGTTAGGGTTAGGGTTAGGGTTAGGGTTAGGGTTAGGGTTAGGGTGAATGAACACCGCAAGAACAATCCAAGATTAGGGTTAGGGTTAGGGTTAGGGTTAGGGTTAGGGTTAGGGTTAGGGTTAGGGTTAGGGTTAGGGTTAGGGTTATGGTTAGGGTTAGGGTTAGGGTTAGGGTTAGGGTTAGGGTTAGGGTTAGGGTTAGGGTGAATGAACACCGCAAGAACAATCCAAGAATAGGGTTAGGGTTAGGGTTAGGGTTAGGGTTAGGGTTAGGGTTAGGGTTAGGGTTAGGGTTAGGGTTAGGGTTAGGGTTAAGGTGAATGAACACCGCAAGAACAATCCAAGAATAGGGTTAGGGTTAGGGTTAGGGTTAGGGTTAGGGTTAGGGTTAGGGTTAGGGTTAGGGCTAGGGTTAGGGTTAGGGTTAGGGTTAGGGTTAGGGTTAGGGTTAGGGTTAGGGTTAGGGTTAGGGTTAGGGTGAATGAACACCACAAGAACAATCCAAGATTAAGTTTAGGGTTAGGGTTAGGGTTAGGGTTAGGGTTAGGGTTAGGGTTAGGGTTAGGTTTAAGGTTAAGGTTAGGGTGAATGAACACCGCAAGAACAATCCAAGATTAGGGTTAGGGTTAGGGTTAGGGTTAGGGTTAGGGTTAGGGTTAGGGTTAGGGTTAGGGTTAGGGTGAATGAACACCGCAAGAACAATCCAAGCTTAGGGTTAGGGTTAGGGTTAGGGTTACGGTTAGGGTGCGGGTGCGGGAGCGGGTTAGGGTTAGGGTTAGGGTTAGGGTTAGGGTTAGGATGAATGAACACCGCAAGAACAATCCAAGATTAGGGTTAGGGCTAGGGTTAGGGTTAGGGTTAGGGTTAGTGTTAGGGTCAGGGTCAGGGTTAGGGTTAGGGTTAGGGTTAGGGTTAGGGTTAGGGTTAGGGTTAGGGTTAGGATGAATGAACACCACAAGAACCATCCAAGATTAGGGTTAGGGTTAGGGTTAGGGTTGTTAGGGTTAGGTTTAGGGTGAATGAACACCACAAGAACAATCCAATATTAAGGTTAGGGTTAGGGTTAGGGTAAGGGTTAGGGTTAGGGTTAGGGTTAGGGTTAGGGTTAGGGTTAGGGTTAGGGTTAGGGTTAGGGTTAGGGTTAGGGTTAGGGTGAATGAACACCGCAAGAACAATCCACGATTAGGGTTAGGGTTAGGGTTAGGGTTAAGGTTAGGGTTAGGGTTAGGGTTAGGGTTAGG
>NW_028113144.1:400000-405000 GCF_964234715.1 Podarcis melisellensis | reverse complement strand
GGTTAACACACAGGTAAAGGAAAAGGTACACAAAAAGGGATAAAAGAAAAACAGTATACAATCAAAATAAATAAAAAATACAAAAATACACAAAATTATTATTTTCTTAACTCTCCTAATTCGTGGCTATATCTTTCAGGACTTCCTTCAGCTTGGCCGCAAATCATTCGAAGCAGTAGATAAGGTTACACGTTTCATCGTTGATATTGCCATTATACCTACTTTTGTTCTCTATTTTCCTTACACAATATCCCATAATCTATCACAGTACATCTTTAAATCCCTTTAGCGTTATTTGCCCTTCACTTATACATTCCAGATAATCTACGTACTTTCCCCAGTCCTTAGTGAACACTTGGTCTTTTATATATCTAATTTTCCCCGTTAATTTATCGAGCTCTGCATATTCCGATAGTTTAGCTCTCCACTCCTCCACTGTTGGGGTTTCCTGCTGTTTCCACCTCTGAGCTATTACAACCCTTGCTGCCGCGAGCGCATAGTATACCAATCTGTGATCTTCCTTTTTTATCTCTTGTCGTAGTATCCCTAATAGGAAGATTTCCGGTTTTTTTATAAACGTGTACTTTAGTGTCTTTTTCAATTCCGTATATACCTTCTCCCAAAACTGTTTTATTTTTCGGCATTCCCACCACATGTGGTAGAAGGAGCCCTCCACCTCTTTGCACCTCCAACACTTGTTGTCCACCTTGTACATTTTTGAGAGTTTCATAGGTGTCAGGTGCCACCTATAAAACATCTTCATAACGTTTTCCTTTATCACAGTACACGCCGTAAAGTTCAGCCCGTCCTTCCACAACCTTTCCCAATCCTCAAATTGTATACTATGGCCTATATCTTTCGCCCAGCGGATCATCACTGATTTGACTTCCTCATCGGCTAGATTCCAGTCTAACAGCATTCTGTACACCTTAGATATATTTTTCACTTTGTTGTTTATTATCTCCGTCTGAAATTTAGAGTCTTTATCCGCATAGCCTCTTTCTTTAATATCCTTGCTAAGCATCTGGTTTACCTGTTGGTGGTGGAGCCAATCGTAAACATATTCTTTTATTTGATCATAAGGTTTGGTTCTCCACTTTCCATCTACCTTTGTTACTAGTTGGTTGTATGTTGCCCAGTTGCTTCTCATATTAGTGACTTTTATACTTGTTATTTCAAGGGGTGACAGCCAGTGTGGTGTTTTCGGTTCCAGCAGGTTTTTATATCTTTCCCACACTTCAATTAGCGACCCTCTGAAGATATGGTTACTGAAACCTTTATGTACTTTCATTTTGTTCTTCCACAAATAGGCGTGCCAACCGAAGCAGTTATCAAAGCCCTCCAGATCGAGTAGCTCCGTATTTTCCAGTTTGACCCAATCCTTTAGCCAGCTCAGGCACGATGCCTCATAGTACAATTTCAGATCTGGCAGGGCAAATCCCCCCCTTTCCCTTACGTCTGTTAGTAATTTGAATTGAATTCTGGGTTTTCTGCCCTGCCAAATAAATCTCGAAACTGACCTCTGCCATTCTCTAAAAATCCTACTCCCTTTTATTATAGGGATAGTCTGGAATAGGAACATTAATCTTGATAGGACGTTCATCTTAATTACATTAATCCTTCCCCACATTGACAGTTTTAACCGTCCCCATTTTTCTAAATCTCTCTTTATTTCCCTCCACACTGGCTCATAATTATTTTTATATAGGTCTATATTTTTAGATGTTAGCCAGATGCCGAGATATTTGACTTTTTTGGCCGTCTCTATCTGCGTTTGCTGTTGGATTGATTCTATTGTCCTTGGGTCTACATTTTTACATATCATTTTTGTTTTTGTCTTGTTTAGTTTGAACCCAGCCACTTCTCCGAATAGTTCTATCTCCTTCAGTAACTCTTTTGTTGAGGTTACTGGGTCTTCTGTCATCACTACTAGGTCGTCCGCAAAGGCCTTGATTTTGTATACGTTATGTCCTAAAGTCACTCCTTTTATATTTCCATTTTGTCTTATAGAATTTAGGAGGACTTCTAATACTGTTATAAATAGTAACGGAGAGAGCGGGCATCCTTGTCTTGTTCCCTTTCGTATCTTTATTTCTTCCGTTACCGTATTGTTTACAATCAATTTGGCCTTCTGTTCTTTGTATATTGCCCTTACCCCGTTGAAAAAGTCGTTGCCTACGTCCATATACTCTAAGTTTCTCAGCATGAAATTCCATATGACATTATCAAATGCCTTTTCGGCATCAATAAACATCATGATAACTTGTTTGTCAATCCTGACAGACAAGAATTCTAGCATGTCGATAATACTTCTTGTATTGTCTCTCATCTGTCGGCCTGGCAGAAATCCTGCCTGGTCTGTATGGATAATATCTGCTAGGACGTTTTTTAACCTTCTTGCTAGAATTCCTGCAAATATCTTATAATCTATATTCAACAGTGAGATTGGCCTGTAATTTTTTACTTGCGTTAGGTCCGCGTCCTGTTTGGGGATAAACGTGATGTATGCTTCCTTCCAAGTTTCCGGAATTTCTCCTTTCTTTAAGATGTTATTCATAGTCTTTTTCAGGGGTCCCACCAATATAGATTTCATTTCTTTATAATAACCAGCAGTAAATCCATCTGGACCTGGTGCTTTACCCCTCTTTAGGTCCCTAATTAACTCCTCTATTTCCTCATTTTCAATTGGGGTATTTAATCTTCGTTTTCCTTCTGTTGGGATTTTTTGTCCCCCTTTCTCCTTCAGAAATCTATCTATCTTCCTCAAGCCGACTCTCTCTTGGTCTTTATACAAATTTCTATAGTAGTTAAGGAACTCACTCCTGATTCCTTTGGGGTCAGTGCTTTCTTCCCCGTCTGTTATTATTTTGTTAATTATCCCTTGCTCTTTCCTCTTTTTAGTTTGCCAGGCAAGCCATTTGCCTGGTTTGTTCGCAAATTCGAAATTTCTTTGCCTAAGTCTTTTAATGTTCCACTCTACCTCTCTGTTTAGTATTGTGGCAAACTGAGTTTGTAAGATTTTTATTTTTTCCCTTGTTTTTGGGCAGTTGGGCTTTTGAACTAATTTTTGTTCGTTTTCCATTATCTGTCTTAGAATTTCCTCTTTATTCTTCTCTCTATTCCTATTTTTGATTGCATTCTGTTGAATAAAGAACCCTCTTATTACCGCCTTACTTGCGTCCCAAATTATGTTGTCCTTTGTGCCTTTGTCACAATTATCCTTAAAGTACTCTGATAGTTTTTTCCTTGCCATTTCCACCACCTTCTGATCGTCTAACAGATAGTCTTTTAGTCTCCATCTAAAGGTTCTTGTCTCTAAGCTTTCCAATTCCATTTCTAATGGATTGTGGTCTGATATTATTTTCGGTCTTATTTCTATAGATTTGACTCTTGAGCATAGTTCTTTTGAAATCCAAATCTGATCTATTCGTGAAAGTGATTGGTTAGGTTCTGAATGAAAGGTAAATTGTTTTTCAAGTGGGTGTCTAAGACGCCAGATGTCCACTAAACTGCAGTTATCCACCATGGTGAAAAAGGATTTTGGTAACTTCCCTTCTTTGTTTACTCCATCTCTAAGTCTATCCATCTCCAGCGAAACAACTGCGTTCATATCGCCCATTATGATTATCTTTTGGTCTGCATATTCCATTAATTTTTCTTCTAAACTTTTAAAGAATTCAGTTTTGCTACCATTCGGGGCATAAATCCCTACTACCATCATCTTTTCCCCTTGCCAATTGATATTAACCCCTATCATCCTCCCCTCCTCATCCTTAAACATTGTTTTAGCTTCTATTTTGTTGCTGATATACAGTACCACACCTCTTTTCTTTACCTTATCCAAGGTTTCAAATTCATTTCCCAACCGTTTATTAATTAACACTTTCCTATGTTTTCTGGCCACGTGCGTCTCCTGGAGACAAATAATGTCCATATTTTTCCTTTTCAGACATTGTTCAATTTTATTTCTCTTTTTTTTATCGTTCATCCCATTGATGTTCCAGTTCCAAATTTTTAGTCCCATAATGCTTAGCTTTTCCTTTTACTATTCTTTAAGGTCTTGCTATCTATTATATATTCTCTAAGTCTTCCGTTTCTTCTTCTACCTCCTCTCCTGACCGGCTCCCCCCCTCCTCTCCCTCTTCTGACACTCTTGGTTCTCCTGATGGGGCCCTGTCCGCTCTTCCCGCTCCAAATACCTCCACTTTAAGTTCTTTGTATTTCCTAAGGAATTTCCCGGTCTCTTCTTGGTTTGTCAACTTATGTCTTTTACCTCTGTATATAAATGATATCCCTTCCGGGAATTCCCACCTAAACTCAATCTTATTTTTCTTCAGTGTCTGCGTCAAGGGTTTGTAAGAGTCTCTCCGTTTCAATAATCTGATTGGGACATCTTTAAAAATAATTATATAGTTCCCGTCTATGTTCAGTCTCTTTTCTCTATTCCTCTGGAGGATCCTATCTCTCATTTCTTTATTTTTGAATGTAATCAGACAGTCACCTGTGAATTTCTTTGCTTTTGTCACATTAACGCGCATTCTAAATGCGTTCAGTATACTATTAGCCATTTCTTCCACTGGTAGACCCATCCATTCCGCTAGCTCCTTCGTCAGTCTTTCTTTAATATTTTCATTCTGTGTTTCTGAGACCGCTCTCAGCCTCAGATTCACCTCCCTCTGCCTTAGTTCATTCATCGCTATAATATCTTTCATCTCTTCCTGTGTCTTGCTTAACTCCGTCACTTCTGATTTGATCTTTTCCTTATCTCTCTTGATATCTCTTATCTCCACCTTTGCCTTTTTTAGTCCTTCCTCTGTGAGCTGCGTCCTCCTAAATATTTCTTTTATTTGACCCTTTAGTTCATTCACAGTTTCCTCCATTTTTTTATCCAATATCCCAATTCTATTATCCACCAATTCTAACTTATGCTCTACATTAGCTTGACTTTGTTTAATCTCCGCTAACATCTTCAGAATATCTGACTTAAAGTCCACCTCCTG
>NW_028113144.1:362500-365000 GCF_964234715.1 Podarcis melisellensis | reverse complement strand
GGGTTAGGGTTAGGGTTAGGGTTAGGGTTAGGGTTAGGGTTAGGGTTAGGCTTAGGCTTAGGGTTAGGGTTAGGGTTAGGGTTAGGGTTAGGGTTAGGGTTAGGGTTAGGGTTAGGATGAATGAACACCACAAGAACCATCCAAGATTAGGGTTAGGGTTAGGGTGAGGGTTAGGCTTAGGGTTAGGGTTAGGGTTAGGGTTAGGGTTAGGGTTAGGGTTTGGTTTAGGGTGAATGAACACCACAAGAACAATCCAATATTAAGCTTAGGGTTAGGGTTAGGGTTAGGGTTAGGGTTAGGGTTAGGGTGAATGAACACCGCAAGAACAATCCACGATTAGGGTTAGGGTTAGGGTTAGGGTTAGGGTTAGGGTTAGGGTTAGGGTTAGGGTTAAGGTTAGGGTTAGGGTTAGGGTTAGGGTTAGGGTTAGGGTTAGGGTTAGGGTTAGGGTTAGGGTTAGGGTGAATGAACACCGCAAGAACAATCCAAGATTAGGGTTAGGGTTAGGGTTAGGGTTAGGGTTAGGGTTAGGGTTAGGGTTAGGGTTATGGTGAATAAACACCACAAGAACAATCCAAGATTAAGGTTAGGGTTAGGGTTAGGGTTAGGGTTAGGGTTAGGGTTAGGGTTAGGGTTAGGGTTAGGGTTAAGGTGAATGAACACCGCAAGAACAATCCAAGAATAGGGTTAGGGTTAGGGTTAGGGTTAGGGTTAGGGTTAGGGTTAGGGCTAGGGCTAGGGTTAGGGTTAGGGTTAGGGTTAGGGTTAGGGTTAGGGTTAGGGTTAGGGTTAGGGTGAATGAACACCGCAAGAACAATCCACGAATAGGGTTAGGGTTAGGGTTAGGGTTAAGGTTAGGGTTAGGGTTAGGGTTAGGGTTAGGGTTAGGGTTAGGGTTAGGGTTAGGGTGAATAAACACCACAAGAACAATCCAAGATTAAGGTTAGGGTTAGGGTTAGGGTTAGGGTTAGGGTTAGGGTTCGGGTTCGGGTTAGGTTTCGGGTGAATGAACACCGCAAGAACAATCCACGATTAGGGTTAGGGTTAGGGTTAAAGTTAAGGTTAGGGTTAGTGTTAGGGTTAGGGTTAGGGTTAGGGTTAGGGTTAGGGTTAGGGTTAGGGTGAATGAACACCACAAGAACAATCCAAGCTTAGGGTTAGGGTTAGGGTTAGGGTTAGGGTTAGGGTTAGGGTTAGGGTTAGGTTTAGGTTTAGGTTTAGGTTTAGGTTTAGGTTTAGGTTTAGGGTTAGGGTTAGGGTTAGGGTTAGGGTTAGGGTTAGGGTTAGGGTTCGGGTTCGGGTTCGGGTTAGGGTGAATGAACACCGCAAGAACAATCCAAGATTAGGGTTAGGGTTAGGGTTAGGGTTAGGGTTAGGGTTAGGGTTAGGATGAATGAACACCACAAGAACAATCCAAGATTAGGGTTAGGGTTAGGGTTAGGGTTAGGGTTAGGGTTAGGGTTAGGCTTAGGCTTAGGGTTAGGGTTAGGGTTAGGGTTAGGGTTAGGGTTAGGGTTAGGGTTAGGGTTAGGATGAATGAACACCACAAGAACCATCCAAGATTAGGGTTAGGGTTAGGGTGAGGGTTAGGCTTAGGGTTAGGGTTAGGGTTAGGGTTAGGGTTAGGGTTAGGGTTTGGTTTAGGGTGAATGAACACCACAAGAACAATCCAATATTAAGCTTAGGGTTAGGGTTAGGGTTAGGGTTAGGGTTAGGGTTAGGGTGAATGAACACCGCAAGAACAATCCACGATTAGGGTTAGGGTTAGGGTTAGGGTTAGGGTTAGGGTTAGGGTTAGGGTTAGGGTTAAGGTTAGGGTTAGGGTTAGGGTTAGGGTTAGGGTTAGGGTTAGGGTTAGGGTTAGGGTTAGGGTTAGGGTGAATGAACACCGCAAGAACAATCCAAGATTAGGGTTAGGGTTAGGGTTAGGGTTAGGGTTAGGGTTAGGGTTAGGGTTAGGGTTAGGATGAATGAACACCACAAGAACAATCCAAGATTAGGGTTACGGTTAGGGTTAGGGTTAGGGTTATGATTAGGGTTAGGGTTAGGGTTAGGGTTAGGATTAGGGTTAGGTATAGGGTTTGGGTTAGGGTTAGGATTAATGAACACCACAAGAACCATCCAAGATTAGGGTTAGGGTTAGGGTTAGGGTTAGGGTTAGGGTTAGGGTTAGGGTTAGGGTTAGGGTTAGGGTTACGGTTAGGGTTAGGGTTAGGGTTAGGGTGAATGAACACCACAAGAACAATCCAATATTAAGGTTAGGGTTAGGGTTAGGGTTAGGGTTAGGGTTAGGGTTAGGGTTAGGGTTAGGGTTAGGGTTAGGGTTAGGGTTAGGGTTAGAGTTAGGGTTAGGGTTAGGGTGAATGAACACCGCAAGAACAATCCAAGATTAGGGTTAGGGTTAGGGTTAGGGTTAGGGTTAGGGTTAGGGTTAGGGTTGTTAGGGTTAGGGTTAGGGTTAGGGTTAGGGTTAGGGTGAATGAACACCGCAAGAACAATC
>NW_028113144.1:237500-252500 GCF_964234715.1 Podarcis melisellensis | reverse complement strand
GGGTTAGGGTTAGGGTTAGGGTTAGGGTTAGGGTTAGGGTTACGGTTAGGGTTAGGGTTAGGGTTAGGGTTAGGGTTAATGAACACCGCAAGAACAATCCAAGATAAGGGTTAGTGTTAGTGTTAGTGTTAGGGTTAGGCTTAGGGTTAGGGTTAGGGTTAGGGTTAGGGTGAATGAACACCGCAAGAACAATCCAAGATTAGGGTTAGGGTTAGGGTTAGGGTTAGGGTTAGGGTTAGGGTTAGGGTTAGGGTTAGGGTTAGGGTTAGGGTTAATGAACACCGCAAGAACAATCCAAGAATAGGGTTAGGGTTAGGGTTAGGGTTAGGATGAATGAACACCACAAGAACAATCCAAGTTTAGGGTTAGGGTTAGGGTTAGGGTTAGGGTTAGCGTTAGGGTTGGGGTTAGGGTTAGGGTTAGGGTTAGGGTTAGGATGAATGAACACTACAAGAACAATCTAAGATTAGGGTTAGGGTTAGGGTTAGGGTTAGGGTTAGGGTTAGGGTTAGGGTTAGGGTTAGGGTTAGGGTTAGAGTGAATGAACACCGGAAGAACAATCCAAGAATAGGGTTAGGGTTAGGGTTAGGGTTAGGGTTAGGGTTAGGGTTAGGGTTAGGGTTAGGGTTACGGTTAGGGTTAGGGTTAGGGTTAGGGTTAGAGTTAGGGTTAGGGTTAGGTTTAGGATGAATGAACACCGCAAGAACAATCCAAGATTAGGGTTAGGGTTAGGGTTAGGGTTAGGGTTAGGGTTAGGGTTAGGGTTAGGGTTAGGGTTAGGATGAATGAACACTACAAGAACAATCCAAGATTAGGGTTAGGGTTAGGGTTAGGGTTATGGTTAGGGTTAGGGTTAGGGTTAGGGTTAGGGTGAATGAACACCGCAAGAACAATCCAAGATTAGGGTTAGGGTTAGGGTTAGGGTTAGGGTTAGGGTTAGGGTTAGGGTTAGGGTTAGGGTTAGGGTTAGGGTTAGGGTTAGGGTTAGGGTTAGGGTTAGGGTTAGAGTGAATGAACACCGCAAGAACAATCCAAGATTAGGGTTAGGGTTAGGGTTAGGGTTAGGGTTAGGGTTAGGGTTAGGGTTAGGGTTAGGGTTAATGAACACCGCAAGAACAATCCAAGAATAGGGTTAGGGTTAGGGTTAGGGTTAGGGTTAGGGTTAGGGTTAGGATGAATGAACACCACAAGAACAATCCAAGTTTAGGGTTAGGGTTAGGGTTAGGGTTAGGGTTAGGGTTAGGGTTAGGGTTAGGGTTAGGGTTAGAGTGAATGAACACCGCAAGAACAATCCAAGAATAGGGTTAGGGTTAGGGTTAGGGTTAGGGTTAGGGTTAGGGTTAGGGTTAGGATGAATGAACACCGCAAGAACAATCCAAGATTAGGGTTAGGGTTAGGGTTAGGGTTAGGGTTAGGATGAATGAACACTACAAGAACAATCCAAGATTAGGGTTAGTGTTAGTGTTAGGGTTAGGGTTAGGGTTAGGGTTAGGGTTAGGGTTAGGGTTAGGGTTAGGGTTAGGGTTAGGGTTAGGGTTAGGGTTAGGGTGAATGAACACTGCAAGAACAATCCAAGAATAGGGTTAGGGTTAGGGTTAGGGTTAGGGTTAGGGTTAGGGTTAGGGTTAGGGTTAGGGTTAGGGTTAGGGTTAGAGTGAATGAACACCGGAAGAACAATCCAAGAATAGGGTTAGGGTTAGGGTTAGGGTTAGGGTTAGGGTTAGGGTTAGGGTTAGGGTTAGGGTTAGGGTTAGGGTTAGGGTTAGAGTTAGGGTTAGGGTTAGGGTTAGGTTTAGGATGAATGAAAACCGCAAGAACAATCCAAGATTAGGGTTAGGGTTAGGGTTAGGGTTAGGGTTAGGGTTAGGGTTAGGATGAATGAACACTACAAGAACAATCCAAGATTAGGGTTAGGGTTAGGGTTAGGGTTAGGGTTAGGGTTAGGGTTAGGGTTAGGGTTAGGGTTAGGGTTAGGGTTAGGGTTATGGTTATGGTTAGGGTTAGGGTTAGGGTTAGGGTGAATGAACACCGCAAGAACAATCCAAGATTAGGGTTAGGGTTAGGGTTAGGGTTAGGGTTAGGGTTAGGGTTAGGGTTAGGGTTAGGGTTAGGGTTAGGGTTAGGATGAATGAACACCGCAAGAACAATCCAAGATTAGGGTTAGAGTTAGGGTTAGGGTTAGGGTTAGGGTTGGGGTTAGGGTTAGGGTTAGGGTTAGGGTTAGGGTTAGGGTTAGGGTTAGGGTTAGGGTTAGGGTTAGGGTTAGGGTTAGGGTTAGGGTTAGGGTTAGGATGAATGAACACCGCAAGAACAATCCAAGATAAGGGTTAGTGTTAGTGTTAGTGTTAGTGTTAGTGTTAGTGTTAGGGTTAGGGTTAGGGTTAGGGTTAGGGTTAGGGTTAGGATGAATGAACACTACAAGAACAATCCAAGATTAGGGTTAGGGTTAGGGTTAGGGTTATGGTTAGGGTTAGGGTTAGGGTTAGGGTTAGGGTTAGGGTGAATGAACACCGCAAGAACAATCCAAGATTAGGGTTAGGGTTAGGGTTAGGGTTAGGGTTAGGGTTAGGGTTAGGGTTAGGGTTAGGGTTAGGGTTAGGGTTAGGGTTAGGGTTAATGAACACCGCAAGAACAATCCAAGATAAGGGTTAGTGTTAGTGTTAGTGTTAGTGTTAGGGTTAGGGTTAGGGTTAGGGTTAGGGTTAGAGTGAATGAACACCGCAAGAACAATCCAAGATTAGGGTTAGGGTTAGGGTTAGGGTTAGGGTTAGGGTTAGGGTTAGGGTTAGGGTTAGGGTTAGGGTTAGGGTTAATGAACACCGCAAGAACAATCCAAGAATAGGGTTAGGGTTAGGGTTAGGGTTAGGGTTAGGATGAATGAACAGCACAAGAACAATCCAAGTTTAGGGTTAGGGTTAGGGTTAGGGTTAGGGTTAGGGTTAGGGTTAGGGTTAGGGTTAGGGTTAGGGTTAGGGTTAGGGTTAGGGTTAGGGTTAGGGTTAGGGTTAGGGTTAGAGTGAATGAACACCGCAAGAACAATCCAAGAATAGGGTTAGGGTTAGGGTTAGGGTTAGGGTTAGGGTTAGGGTTAGGGTTAGGGTTAGGGTTAGGGTTAGGGTTAGGATGAATGAACACCGCAAGAACAATCCAAGATTAGGGTTAGGGTTAGGGTTAGGGTTAGGGTTAGGATGAATGAACACTACAAGAACAATCCAAGATTAGGGTTAGGGTTAGGGTTAGGGTTAGGGTTAGGGTTAGGGTTAGGGTTAGGGTTAGGGTTAGGGTTAGGGTTAGGGTTAGGGTTAGGGTGAATGAACACTGCAAGAACAATCCAAGAATAGGGTTAGGGTTAGGGTTAGGGTTAGGGTTAGGGTTAGGGTTAGGGTTAGGGTTAGGGTTAGGGTTAGGGTTAGGGTTAGAGTGAATGAACACTGGAAGAACAATCCAAGAATAGGGTTAGGGTTAGGGTTAGGGTTAGGGTTAGGGTTAGGGTTAGGGTTAGGGTTAGAGTTAGGGTTAGGGTTAGGGTTAGGTTTAGGATGAATGAAAACCGCAAGAACAATCCAAGATTAGGGTTAGGGTTAGGGTTAGGGTTAGGGTTAGGGTTAGGGTTAGGGTTAGGATGAATGAACACTACAAGAACAATCCAAGATTAGGGTTAGGGTTAGGGTTAGGGTTAGGGTTAGGGTTAGGGTTAGGGTTAGGGTTAGGGTTAGGGTTAGGGTTAGGGTTAGGGTTAGGGTTAGGGTTAGGGTGAATGAACACCGCAAGAACAATCCAAGATTAGGGTTAGGGTTAGGGTTAGGGTTAGGGTTAGGGTTAGGGTTAGGGTTAGGATGAATGAACACCGCAAGAACAATCCAAGATTAGGGTTAGGGTTAGGGTTAGGGTTAGGGTGAATGAACACCGCAAGAACAATCCAAGAATAGGGTTAGGGTTAGGGTTAGGGTTAGGGTTAGGGTTAGCGTTAGGGTTAGGGTTAGGGTTAGGGTTAGGGTTAGGGTTAGGGTTAGGGTTAGGGTTAGGGTTAGGGTTAGGGTTAGGGTTAGGATGAATGAACACCACAAGAACAATCCAAGATTAGGGTTAGGGTTAGGGTTAGGGTTAGGGTTAGGGTTAGGGTTAGGGTTAGGGTTAGGGTTAGGGTTGGGGTTAGGGTTAGGGTTAGGGTTAGGGTTAGGGTTAGGGTTAGGATTAGGGTTAGGGTTAGGGTTAGGGTTAGGATGAATGAACACCGCAAGAACAATCCAAGATAAGGGTTAGTGTTAGTGTTAGTGTTAGTGTTAGTGTTAGTGTTAGGGTTAGGGTTAGGGTTAGGGTTAGGGTTAGGGTTAGGGTTAGGGTTAGGGTTAGGTTTAGGATGAATGAACACCGCAAGAACAATCCAAGATTAGGGTTAGGGTTAGGGTTAGGGTTAGGGTTAGGGTTAGGGTTAGGGTTAGGGTGAATGAACACCGCAAGAACAATCCAAGATTAGGGTTAGGGTTAGGGTTAGGGTTAGGGTTAGGGTTAGGGTTAGGGTTAGGGTTAGGGTGAATGAACACCGCAAGAACAATCCAAGATTAGGGTTAGGGTTAGGGTTAGGGTTAGGGTTAGGGTTAGGGTTAGGGTTAGGGTTAGGGTTAGGGTTAGGGTTAGGGTTAGGATGAATGAACACCGCAAGAACAATCCAAGATTAGGGTTAGGGTTAGGGTTAGGGTTAGGGTTAGGGTTAGGGTGAATGAACACCGCAAGAACAATCCAAGAATAGGGTTAGGGTTAGGGTTAGGGTTAGGGTTAGGGTTAGGGTTAGGGTTAGGGTTAGGATGAGGGTTAGGGTTAGGGTTAGGGTTAGGGTGAATGAACACCGCAAGAACAATCCAAGAATAGGGTTAGGGTTAGGGTTAGGGTTAGGGTTAGGGTTAGGGTTAGGGTTAGGGTTAGGGTTAGGGTTAGGGTTAGGGTTAGGGTTAGAGTGAATGAACACCGCAAGAACAATCCAAGAATAGGGTTAGGGTTAGGGTTAGGGTTAGGGTTAGGGTTAGGGTTAGGGTTAGGGTTAGGGTTAGGGTTAGGGTTAGGGTTAGGATGAATGAACACCGCAAGAACAATCCAAGATTAGGGTTAGGGTTAGGGTTAGGGTTAGGGTTAGGATGAATGAACACTACAAGAACAATCCAAGATTAGGGTTAGGGTTAGGGTTAGGGTTAGGGTTAGGGTTAGGGTTAGGGTTAGGGTTAGGGTTAGGGTTAGGGTTAGGGTTAGGGTTAGGGTTAGGGTTAGAGTGAATGAACACTGGAAGAACAATCCAAGAATAGGGTTAGGGTTAGGGTTAGGGTTAGGGTTAGGGTTAGGGTTAGGGTTAGGGTTAGAGTTAGGGTTAGGGTTAGGGTTAGGTTTAGGATGAATGAAAACCGCAAGAACAATCCAAGATTAGGGTTAGGGTTAGGGTTAGGGTTAGGGTTAGGGTTAGGGTTAGGGTTAGGGTTAGGATGAATGAACACTACAAGAACAATCCAAGATTAGGGTTAGGGTTAGGGTTAGGGTTAGGGTTAGGGTTAGGGTTAGGGTTAGGGTTAGGGTTAGGGTTAGGGTTATGGTTAGGGTTAGGGTTAGGGTTAGGGTTAGGGTTAGGGTTAGGGTGAATGAACACCGCAAGAACAATCCAAGATTAGGGTTAGGGTTAGGGTTAGGGTTAGGGTTAGGGTTAGGGTTAGGGTTAGGGTTAGGGTTAGGGTTAGGGTTAGGATGAATGAACACCGCAAGAACAATCCAAGATTAGGGTTAGGGTTAGGGTTAGGGTGAATGAACACTGCAAGAACAATCCAAGAATAGGGTTAGGGTTAGGGTTAGGGTTAGGGTTAGCGTTAGGGTTAGGGTTAGGGTTAGGGTTAGGGTTAGGGTTAGGGTTAGGGTTAGGGTTAGGGTTAGGGTTAGGATGAATGAACACCACAAGAACAATCCAAGATTAGGGTTAGGGTTAGGGTTAGGGTTAGGGTTAGGGTTAGGGTTAGGGTTAGGGTTAGGGTTAGGGTTAGGGTTAGGGTTAGGGTTGGGGTTAGGGTTAGGGTTAGGGTTAGGGTTAGGGTTAGGGTTAGGGTTAGGATTAGGGTTAGGGTTAGGGTTAGGGTTAGGGTTAGGATGAATGAACACCGCAAGAACAATCCAAGATAAGGGTTAGTGTTAGTGTTAGTGTTAGTGTTAGTGTTAGGGTTAGGGTTAGGGTTAGGGTTAGGGTTAGGGTTAGGGTTAGGGTTAGGTTTAGGATGAATGAACACCGCAAGAACAATCCAAGATTAGGGTTAGGGTTAGGGTTAGGGTTAGGGTTAGGGTTAGGGTTAGGGTTAGGGTTAGGGTGAATGAACACCGCAAGAACAATCCAAGATTAGGGTTAGGGTTAGGGTTAGGGTTAGGGTTAGGGTTAGGGTTAGGGTTAGGGTTAGGGTGAATGAACACCGCAAGAACAATCCAAGATTAGGGTTAGGGTTAGGGTTAGGGTTAGGGTTAGGGTTAGGGTTAGGGTTAGGGTTAGGGTTAGGGTTAGGGTTAGGGTTAGGATGAATGAACACCGCAAGAACAATCCAAGATTAGGGTTAGGGTTAGGGTTAGGGTTAGGGTTAGGGTTAGGGTGAATGAACACCGCAAGAACAATCCAAGAATAGGGTTAGGGTTAGGGTTAGGGTTAGGGTTAGGGTTAGGGTTAGGGTTAGGATGAGGGTTAGGGTTAGGGTTAGGGTTAGGGTGAATGAACACCGCAAGAACAATCCAAGAATAGGGTTAGGGTTAGGGTTAGGGTTAGGGTTAGGGTTAGGGTTAGGGTTAGGGTTAGGGTTAGGTTTAGGATGAATGAACACCGCAAGAACAATCCAAGATTAGGGTTAGGGTTAGGGTTAGGGTTAGGGTTAGGGTTAGGGTTAGGGTTAGGGTTAGGATGAATGAACACTACAAGAACAATCCAAGATTAGGGTTAGGGTTAGGGTTAGGGTTAGGGTTAGGGTTAGGGTTAGGGTTAGGGTGAATGAACACCGCAAGAACAATCCAAGATTTGGGTTAGGGTTAGGGTTAGGGTTAATGAACACCGCAAGAACAATCCAAGATAAGGGTTAGTGTTAGTGTTAGTGTTAGTGTTAGGGTTAGGGTTAGGGTTAGGGTTAGGGTTAGGGTTAGGGTTAGGGTTAGGGTGAATGAACACCGCAAGAACAATCCAAGATTAGGGTTAGGGTTAGGGTTAGGGTTAGGGTTAGGGTTAGGGTTAGGGTTAGGGTTAGGGTTAATGAACACCGCAAGAACAATCCAAGAATAGGGTTAGGGTTAGGGTTAGGGTTAGGGTTAGGATGAATGAACACCACAAGAACAATCCAAGTTTAGGGTTAGGGTTAGGGTTAGGGTTAGCGTTAGGGTTGGGGTTAGGGTTAGGGTTAGGGTTAGGGTTAGGGTTAGGGTTAGGGTTCGGGTTCGGGTTAGGGTTAGGGTTAGGGTTAGGGTTAGGGTTAGGATGAATGAACACCGCAAGAACAATCCAAGATTAGGGTTAGGGTTAGGGTTAGGGTTAGGGTTAGGGTTAGGGTTAGGGTTAGGGTTAGGGTTAGGGTTAGGATGAATGAACACTACAAGAACAATCCAAGAATAGGGTTAGGGTTAGGGTTAGGGTTAGGGTTAGGGTTAGAGTGAATGAACACCGGAAGAACAATCCAAGAATAGGGTTAGGGTTAGGGTTAGGGTTAGGGTTAGGGTTAGGGTTAGGGTTAGGGTTAGGGTTAGGGTTAGGGTTAGGGTTAGGGTTAGGGTTAGGGTTAGGGTTAGGGTTAGGTTTAGGATGAATGAACACCGCAAGAACAATCCAAGATTAGGGTTAGGGTTAGGGTTAGGGTTAGGGTTAGGGTTAGGGTTAGGGTTAGGGTTAGGGTTAGGGTTAGGGTTAGGATGAATGAACACCGCAAGAACAATCCAAGATTAGGGTTAGGGTTAGGGTTAGGGTTAGGGTTAGGGTTAGGGTTAGGATGAATGAACACTACAAGAACAATCCAAGATTAGGGTTAGATTTAGGGTTAGGGTTAGGGTTAGGGTTAGGGTTAGGGTTAGGGTTAGGGTTAGGGTGAATGAACACCGGAAGAACAATCCAAGAATAGGGTAAGGGTTAGGGTTAGGGTTAGGGTTAGGGTTAGGGTTAGGGTTCGGGTTAGGGTTAGGGTTAGGGTTAGGGTTAGGGTTAGAGTGAATGAACACCGGAAGAACAATCCAAGAATAGGGTTAGGGTTAGGGTTAGGGTTAGGGTTAGGGTTAGGGTTAGGGTTAGGGTTAGGGTTAGGTTTAGGATGAATGAAAACCGCAAGAACAATCCAAGATTAGGGTTAGGGTTAGGGTTAGGGTTAGGGTTAGGGTTAGGGTTAGGGTTAGGGTTAGGGTTAGGGTTAGGGTTAATGAACACCGCAAGAACAATCAAAGAATAGGGTTAGGGTTAGGGTTAGGGTTAGGATGAATGAACACCACAAGAACAATCCAAGTTTAGGGTTAGGGTTAGGGTTAGGGTTAGGGTTAGCGTTAGGGTTGGGGTTAGGGTTAGGGTTAGGGTTAGGGTTAGGGTTAGGATTAGAGTGAATGAACACCGGAAGAACAATCCAAGAATAGGGTTAGGGTTAGGGTTAGGGTTAGGGTTAGGGTTAGGGTTAGGGTTAGGGTTAGGGTTAGGGTTAGGGTTAGGGTTAGGGTTAGGGTTAGAGTTAGGGTTAGGGTTAGGTTTAGGATGAATGAACACCGCAAGAACAATCCAAGATTAGGGTTAGGGTTAGGGTTAGGGTTAGGGTTAGGGTTAGGGTTAGGGTTAGGGTCAGGGTTAGGGTTAGGGTTAAGGTTAGGGTTAGGGTTAGGGTTAGGGTTAGGATGAATGAACACTACAAGAACAATCCAAGATTAGGGTTAGGGTTAGGGTTAGGGTTATGGTTAGGGTTAGGGTTAGGGTTAGGGTTAGGGTTAGGGTTAGGGTTAGGGTTAGGGTGAATGAACACCGCAAGAACAATCCAAGATTTGGGTTAGGGTTAGGGTTAATGAACACCGCAAGAACAATCCAAGATAAGGGTTAGTGTTAGTGTTAGTGTTAGTGTTAGGGTTAGGGTTAGGGTTAGGGTGAATGAACACCGCAAGAACAATCCAAGATTAGGGTTAGGGTTAGGGTTAGGGTTAGGGTTAGGGTTAGGGTTAGGGTTAATGAACACCGCAAGAACAATCCAAGAATAGGGTTAGGGTTAGGGTTAGGGTTAGGGTTAGGATGAATGAACACCACAAGAACAATTCAAGTTTAGGGTTAGGGTTAGGGTTAGGGTTAGCGTTAGGGTTGGGGTTAGGGTTAGGGTTAGGGTTAGGGTTAGGGTTAGGGTTAGGGTTAGAGTTAGGGTTAGGGTTATGGTTAGGTTTAGGATGAATGAACACCGCAAGAACAATCCAAGATTAGGGTTAGGGTTAGGGTTAGGGTTAGGGTTAGGGTTAGGGTTAGGGTTAGGGTTAGGGTTAGGATGAATGAACACCGCAAGAACAATCCAAGATTAGGGTTAGGGTTAGGGTTAGGGTTAGGGTTAGGGTTAGGATGAATGAACACTACAAGAACAATCCAAGATTAGGGTTAGGGTTAGGGTTAGGGTTAGGGTTAGGGTTAGGGTTAGGGTTAGGGTTAGGGTTAGGGTTAGGGTTAGGGTTAGGGTTAGGGTTATGGTTAGGGTTAGGGTTAGGGTGAATGAACACCGGAAGAACAATCCAAGAATAGGGTTAGGGTTAGGGTTAGGGTTAGGGTTAGGGTTAGGGTTCGGGTTCGGGTTCGGGTTAGGGTTAGGGTTAGGGTTAGGGTTAGGGTTAGGGTTAATGAACACCGCAAGAACAATCCAAGAATAGGGTTAGGGTTAGGGTTAGGGTTAGGATGAATGAACACCACAAGAACAATCCAAGTTTAGGGTTAGGGTTAGGGTTAGGGTTAGGGTTAGGGTTAGCGTTAGGGTTGGGGTTAGGGTTAGGGTTAGGGTTAGGGTTAGGGTTAGGGTTAGGGTTAGGGTTAGGGTTAGGATGAATGAACACTACAAGAACAATCTAAGATTAGGGTTAGGGTTAGGGTTAGGGTTAGGGTTAGGGTTAGGGTTAGGGTTAGGGTTAGGGTTAGGGTTAGGGTTAGGGTTAGGGTTAGGGTTAGGGTTAGAGTGAATGAACACCGGAAGAACAATCCAAGAATAGGGTTAGGGTTAGGGTTAGGGTTAGGGTTAGGGTTAGGGTTAGGGTTAGGGTTAGGGTTAGGGTTACGGTTAGGGTTAGGGTTAGGGTTAGGGTTAGAGTTAGGGTTAGGGTTAGGTTTAGGATGAATGAACACCGCAAGAACAATCCAAGATTAGGGTTAGGGTTAGGGTTAGGGTTAGGGTTAGGGTTAGGGTTAGGGTTAGGATGAATGAACACTACAAGAACAATCCAAGATTAGGGTTAGGGTTAGGGTTAGGGTTATGGTTAGGGTTAGGGTTAGGGTTAGGGTTAGGGTGAATGAACACCGCAAGAACAATCCAAGATTAGGGTTAGGGTTAGGGTTAGGGTTAGGGTTAGGGTTAGGGTTAGGGTTAGGGTTAATGAACACCGCAAGAACAATCCAAGATAAGGGTTAGTGTTAGTGTTAGTGTTAGGGTTAGGGTTAGGGTTAGGGTTAGGGTTAGGGTTAGGGTTAGGCTTAGGCTTAGGGTTAGAGTGAATGAACACCGCAAGAACAATCCAAGATTAGGGTTAGGGTTAGGGTTAGGGTTAGGGTTAGGGTTAGGGTTAGGGTTAGGGTTAATGAACACCGCAAGAACAATCCAAGAATAGGGTTAGGGTTAGGGTTAGGGTTAGGGTTAGGATGAATGAACACCACAAGAACAATCCAAGTTTAGGGTTAGGGTTTGGGTTAGGGTTAGGGTTAGGGTTAGGGTTAGGGTTAGAGTGAATGAACACCGCAAGAACAATCCAAGAATAGGGTTAGGGTTAGGGTTAGGGTTAGGGTTAGGGTTAGGGTTAGGGTTAGGGTTAGGGTTAGGGTTAGGGTTAGGATGAATGAACACCGCAAGAACAATCCAAGATTAGGGTTAGGGTTAGGGTTAGGGTTAGGGTTAGGATGAATGAACACTACAAGAACAATCCAAGATTAGGGTTAGGGTTAGGGTTAGGGTTAGGGTTAGGGTTAGGGTTAGGGTTAGGGTTAGGGTTAGGGTTAGGGTTAGGGTTAGGGTTAGGGTTAGGGTTAGGGTGAATGAACACTGCAAGAACAATCCAAGAATAGGGTTAGGGTTAGGGTTAGGGTTAGGGTTAGGGTTAGGGTTAGGGTTAGGGTTAGGGTTAGGGTTAGGGTTAGGGTTAGGGTTAGAGTGAATGAACACCGGAAGAACAATCCAAGAATAGGGTTAGGGTTAGGGTTAGGGTTAGGGTTAGGGTTAGGGTTAGGGTTAGGGTTAGGGTTAGGGTTAGGGTTAGAGTTAGGGTTAGGGTTAGGGTTAGGTTTAGGATGAATGAAAACCGCAAGAACAATCCAAGATTAGGGTTAGGGTTAGGGTTAGGGTTAGGGTTAGGGTTAGGGTTAGGGTTAGGGTTAGGGTTAGGATGAATGAACACTACAAGAACAATCCAAGATTAGGGTTAGGGTTAGGGTTAGGGTTAGGGTTAGGGTTAGGGTTAGGGTTAGGGTTAGGGTTAGGGTTAGGGTTAGGGTTAGGGTTATGGTTATGGTTAGGGTTAGGGTTAGGGTGAATGAACACCGCAAGAACAATCCAAGATTAGGGTTAGGGTTAGGGTTAGCGTTAGGGTTAGGGTTAGGGTTAGGGTTAGGGTTAGGGTTAGGGTTAGGGTTAGGATGAATGAACACCGCAAGAACAATCCAAGATTAGGGTTAGAGTTAGGGTTAGGGTTAGGGTTAGGGTTGGGGTTAGGGTTAGGGTTAGGGTTAGGGTTAGGGTTAGGGTTAGGGTTAGGGTTAGGGTTAGGATGAATGAACACCGCAAGAACAATCCAAGATAAGGGTTAGTGTTAGTGTTAGTGTTAGTGTTAGGGTTAGGGTTAGGGTTAGGGTTAGGGTTAGGGTTAGGGTTAGGGTTAGGATGAATGAACACTACAAGAACAATCCAAGATTAGGGTTAGGGTTAGGGTTAGGGTTATGGTTAGGGTTAGGGTTAGGGTTAGGGTTAGGGTGAATGAACACCGCAAGAACAATCCAAGATTAGGGTTAGGGTTAGGGTTAGGGTTAGGGTTAGGGTTAGGGTTAGGGTTAGGGTTAGGGTTAATGAACACCGCAAGAACAATCCAAGATAAGGGTTAGTGTTAGTGTTAGTGTTAGTGTTAGTGTTAGGGTTAGGGTTAGGGTTAGGGTTAGGGTTAGGGTTAGAGTGAATGAACACCGCAAGAACAATCCAAGATTAGGGTTAGGGTTAGGGTTAGGGTTAGGGTTAGGGTTAGGGTTAGGGTTAGGGTTAGGGTTAATGAACACCGCAAGAACAATCCAAGAATAGGGTTAGGGTTAGGGTTAGGGTTAGGGTTAGGATGAATGAACAGCACAAGAACAATCCAAGTTTAGGGTTAGGGTTAGGGTTAGGGTTAGGGTTAGGGTTAGGGTTAGGGTTAGGGTTAGGGTTAGGGTTAGGGTTAGGGTTAGGGTTAGGGTTAGGGTTAGGGTTAGGGTTAGGGTTAGAGTGAATGAACACCGCAAGAACAATCCAAGAATAGGGTTAGGGTTAGGGTTAGGGTTAGGGTTAGGGTTAGGGTTAGGGTTAGGGTTAGGGTTAGGATGAATGAACACCGCAAGAACAATCCAAGATTAGGGTTAGGGTTAGGGTTAGGGTTAGGGTTAGGGTTAGGGTTGGGGTTAGGGTTAGGGTTAGGGTTAGGGTTAGGGTTAGGGTTAGGGTTAGGGTTAGGGTTAGGGTTAGGGTTAGGGTTAGGGTTAGGGTTAGGATGAATGAACACCGCAAGAACAATCCAAGATAAGGGTTAGTGTTAGTGTTAGTGTTAGTGTTAGGGTTAGCGTTAGGGTTAGGGTTAGGGTTAGGGTTAGGGTTAGGATGAATGAACACTACAAGAACAATCCAAGATTAGGGTTAGGGTTAGGGTTAGGGTTAGGGTTATGGTTAGGGTTAGGGTTAGGGTTAGGGTTAGGGTGAATGAACACCGCAAGAACAATCCAAGATTAGGGTTAGGGTTAGGGTTAGGGTTAGGGTTAGGGTTAGGGTTAGGGTTAGGGTTAGGGTTAGGGTTAGGGTTAGGGTTAGGGTTAGGGTTAATGAACACCGCAAGAACAATCCAAGATAAGGGTTAGTGTTAGTGTTAGTGTTAGTGTTAGTGTTAGGGTTAGGGTTAGGGTTAGGGTTAGGGTTAGGGTTAGAGTGAATGAACACCGCAAGAACAATCCAAGATTAGGGTTAGGGTTAGGGTTAGGGTTAGGGTTAGGGTTAGGGTTAGGGTTAGGGTTAGGGTTAATGAACACCGCAAGAACAATCCAAGAATAGGGTTAGGGTTAGGGTTAGGGTTAGGATGAATGAACAGCACAAGAACAATCCAAGTTTAGGGTTAGGGTTACGGTTAGGGTTAGGGTTAGGGTTAGGGTTAGGGTTAGGGTTAGGGTTAGGGTTAGGGTTAGGGTTAGAGTGAATGAACACCGCAAGAACAATCCAAGAATAGGGTTAGGGTTAGGGTTAGGGTTAGGGTTAGGGTTAGGGTTAGGGTTAGGGTTAGGGTTAGGGTTAGGGTTAGGGTTAGGATGAATGAACACCGCAAGAACAATCCAAGATTAGGGTTAGGGTTAGGGTTAGGGTTAGGATGAATGAACACTACAAGAACAATCCAAGATTAGGGTTAGGGTTAGGGTTAGGGTTAGGGTTAGGGTTAGGGTTAGGGTTAGGGTTAGGGTTAGGGTTAGGGTTAGGGTTAGGGTTAGGGTTAGGGTGAATGAACACTGCAAGAACAATCCAAGAATAGGGTTAGGGTTAGGGTTAGGGTTAGGGTTAGGGTTAGGGTTAGGGTTAGGGTTAGAGTGAATGAACACTGGAAGAACAATCCAAGAATAGGGTTAGGGTTAGGGTTAGGGTTAGGGTTAGGGTTAGGGTTAGGGTTAGGGTTAGGGTTACGGTTAGGGTTAGGGTTAGGGTTAGGGTTAGAGTTAGGGTTAGGGTTAGGTTTAGGATGAATGAACACCGCAAGAACAATCCAAGATTAGGGTTAGGGTTAGGGTTAGGGTTAGGGTTAGGGTTAGGGTTAGGGTTAGGGTTAGGGTTAGGATGAATGAACACTACAAGAACAATCCAAGATTAGGGTTAGGGTTAGGGTTAGGGTTATGGTTAGGGTTAGGGTTAGGGTTAGGGTGAATGAACACCGCAAGAACAATCCAAGATTAGGGTTAGGGTTAGGGTTAGGGTTAGGGTTAGGGTTAGGGTTAATGAACACCGCAAGAACAATCCAAGATAAGGGTTAGTGTTAGTGTTAGTGTTAGGGTTAGGGTTAGGGTTAGGGTTAGGGTTAGGGTTAGGGTTAGGGTTAGAGTGAATGAACACCGCAAGAACAATCCAAGATTAGGGTTAGGGTTAGGGTTAGGGTTAGGGTTAGGGTTAGGGTTAGGGTTAGGGTTAATGAACACCGCAAGAACAATCCAAGAATAGGGTTAGGGTTAGGGTTAGGGTTAGGGTTAGGATGAATGAACACCACAAGAACAATCCAAGTTTAGGGTTAGGGTTAGGGTTAGGGTTAGGGTTAGGGTTAGGGTTAGGGTTAGGGTTAGAGTGAATGAACACCGCAAGAACAATCCAAGAATAGGGTTAGGGTTAGGGTTAGGGTTAGGGTTAGGGTTAGGGTTAGGGTTAGGGTTAGGGTTAGGGTTAGGATGAATGAACACTACAAGAACAATCCAAGATTAGGGTTAGGGTTAGGGTTAGGGTTAGGGTTAGGGTTAGGGTTAGGGTTAGGGTTAGGGTTAGGGTTAGGGTTAGGGTGAATGAACACTGCAAGAACAATCCAAGAATAGGGTTAGGGTTAGGGTTAGGGTTA